>NC_044980.1:79768067-79932097 GCF_008728515.1 Papio anubis
ACTGAGTTGCTAACATTTTGTTTGATATATTTATATCTATGTATCTGAGAGATATGGACCTGTAATTTTCTTTTAATATGTTTTGGTCTGGTTTTACTATCACAGAAATACTGGCCTTTTAGAAGAAATTGGAAAGAATGCCTTTGTCTTCAGTTTTTGGAAAGTGTTTGTGTATAATTAGCATTACTTCCTCTTTTAAATGTTGGGTAGAAATTACCTGTGAAGCCATCTAGAACTAAAGTTTCTTTATGAGAATATTTGTAACTACACATTTAATTATTTGATATTACAGAGCTATTCTAGTTCTGTTTTTCCTTAAGCTGAGCTTTAAAAGTTTGTTTCTTTAAAGAATATCTACATCATTAAATTTTAAAAGTTATTGGCATGAAGTTGTTTATCATGGTCTTTTTAAAAAAAATTATTGACACATAATATTTGTACCTACTTATGGAGAGTACCTGTGATATTCTGTTACATGCATAGAATGTGTAATGATCAAATTAGGATATTTAAGATATCCATTACCTCAAATATTTATCAGTTGTATGTGTTGAAAACATTTTAAGTCCTGTTTACCAGCTATTTTGAAATATACAATGCATTATTGTTAACTTCAGTCATGCTATTCTGCTATCAAGCATTAGAAAGCATATTCATTCTATCTAACTGTATGTTTGTACCCATGAACCAATCTCTCCTCACCTCCTCCTCACCCACCCACACACTATTCCCTATTCCCAGCCTCTGGTATCTATTATTGTACTCTACTTCCATGAGATCAACTTTTAGCTCCCAAATATGAGTGAGAACCTGTCATATTTCACCAAGTCTCTTAGTACTCTTTTATTATGTCTAGAATATTTGATGATATCAATGATCTCATACCTAATATCAATAATTTGTACCATTTCTATTTTTGCCTAATCAGCCTGGAAAGAAGTTTATCAATTTCATTTTTATTTTATTTTGTATATTTTGTATTTTGTTTCTTTTTAGTATCTAAGAGTTTTTGCTTAGTCTTAGATTATTTCTATTTGAAATATGTTATTTTTGTTGAATAAATATTTCTTTTATCTCTTTTAAGATTTTGTTGGTATTTTTTCCTTTTGATTTCACTTTAATTTGCTGTATCAGTCTGTCTTTCATGATGATGACTTTCCTCAAATGTCTGGTGAGTTATTAAAAGTGAGGCAGAAAAAGCATTTCTTTAAGAGGATTGAAAAATATCAAGAATCTCATTTCCTGTTTTAGCAGTAGTGGCTGGGGTTTGGTGGTAGTTAGTGGATAGCCTGGCTATCATTATTTAGCAAGTAAATGTGAAAAGAAGTTGAGGATGCTGTTTTTGACTATACAGATTTTCACACTATCTCCCAGTTTAAAGTTTTGTGCTTCATCATATTTTCTGCTGTTTTCCCTGAATTCAGGATCTCTCTCTCCTTTATTTCCTCCATCTTCTGTTAATGGAGAAATGCAATTGCTTAGTTGTTCAATGTATGTAAACAGACCTAATTGGAGAGGAAGAGCTGTCTAAGAATTTTCTACATACAGGCATACTATGGAGATAATATAGGTTCAGTTCCAGGCAACTGCAATGAAGCGACTATTACAACCAAGTGAGTCATAAGAATTGTTTGGTTTTCTAGTGCATACAAAAGTTATTTTTAGATTGGCCAATGTAGTGAGACCCTTTCTACAAAATAAAAATAAAAATAAAAAATTAGCCAGGCATGGTGGTACATGCTTGGGGTCCCAGCTACTCTGGAGGCTGAGGTGGGAGGATGGCTTAAGGCCAGGAGGTCGAGGCTGTAGTGAGCCCTGATTATACCACTGCATGCCAGTCTGGGCAACACAGCAAGACCCTATCTCAAAAAAAAAGTTATCCTTACAGCATACTGTAGTATGTTAAGTGTGCAATAGCATTATATCTAAAAAATAAGGTATATACTTTAATTTTAACATACTGTATTGCTATAAAATGCAAACAGTCATCTGAGCCTTCAGCAAGTCATAATATTCTTGCTGGTGGGAATATTTCCTCCATGTTGATGGCTGTTGACTGCTCAAGGTGGTGGTTGCCGAAGTTTGGGGGAGCTGTGACAATTTCGTAAAATCACAATGAAGTTTGCCACGTTCATTGACTCTTCTTTTCACAAAAGATTGTTCCATAACGTGATGCCTTTTGATAGCATTTGACCCACAATAGAACTTTTTTCAAAATTTGAGTTAAAAAACAGATTGACTAAAACCTCTCCAACCCTGCCACTGCTTTATCAACTAAGTTGATGTTCTATTACATGTCATTTGTTGTCATTTCAACAATGTTCACAGCATCTTTACCCGAGGTTGATCCCCTCTCAAGAAACCACTTTCTTTGCTCATCCATAAGAAACAACTCCTCATCCGTTCAAGTTTTATCCTAAGATTGCAGCAATTCAGTCACATCTTTATAAAGGTTCTATTTCTAATTCTAGTTCTCTTGCTCTTTCTGCCACATCTGCAGGGACTTCTTCCACTGAACTCTTGAACCCCTCAAAGTCACCCCTTGAGGGTTTGAATCAACTTCCTCCAAAGTCCTGTTAATGTTGATGTGTTGATCTTCTCCCATGAATCACGAATGTTGTTAATGACATCTAGAAATCTGAATTCTTTTCAGAAGATTTTCAATTGACACTGTCCAGATCCATCAGATGAATCACTGACTCTGGCAGCTACAGCCTTATAAAATGTATTTCTTAAATAATAAGACTTGAAAGTTGAAATTTCTCCTTGATCCATGGATTATAAAATGGATGCTGTGTTTGTTAGCAGGCATGAAAATGTTAATCTCTTCATCATCTGCATCAGAGTCCTTGAGTGACCAGATGCATTGTCAATGAGCAGTAAAATTTTAAAAGGAATCTTTTTTTCTGAGCAGTAGGTCTCAACAGAAGGGTTAAAATATTCAGTAAACTATGCCGTACACAGAAAGTCTGCCATCCAGGCTTTGTTGTTCCATTTGCAGAGCTCAGGAAGAGTAGATTTAGCATAATTCTTAAGGGCCTTAGGATTTTCATGATGCTAAATGAGCACTGGCCTAGTCGCCAGCTGCACTAACCCTCTGACAAGAGAATCAGCCTGTCCTTTGAAGCTTTGGAGCCAGTCGTTAATTTCTCTCTAGCTATGAAAGACCTAGATAGTATCTTCTTTCAATATAAGCCTGTTTTATCTACATTGAAAATCTGCTGTTTGGTGTAGCCACCATCATCAATGATCTTAGCAAGATCTTCTGGAAAACTTGACATAGTTTCTATATCAGCATTTGCTGCTTCACCTTATACTTTTATGTTATGAAGACAACTTATTTCCTTAAGTCTCATGAACCAACCTCTGCTAGACTTCATAGAATTGGAGAGTTAGGGCCTTGCTCTGGATTAGGCTTTGGCTTAAAGAAACATTGGGACTGATTTTATCTTTTATCCAATCTACACAATATCAGCAATAAGGCTGTTTTGCTTTCTTATCATTCATGTGTTCACTGAATAGCACTTTTAATTTCCTTCAAGAACTTTTCCTTTGCTTTCACAATTTGGCTGTTTGGTACAATAGGCCTAGCTTTTAGCTATCTTGGCTTTCGATATGCCTTCCTCACTAAGCTTTTTCATTTCTACCTTTTGATTTAAAGTGAGAGATATACAACTATTCTTTCATTTGAACATCTAGAGGCCATTGGAGGGTTAATTTTAATGGCCTAATTTTAATATTGTTGTGTCTCAGAAAATAGGCCTGAAAAATGAGAGAGAGAGAAGAGCTGGTTGATGGAACAGTCAAAACATATACATTTATCAATTAAGATTGTCATTTTATATAGGCACAGTTTGTGGTACCCCAAAACAATTATAGTAGTAACGTGAATGATCACTGCTCACAGATCACCATAACAGATATGAAAATAATGAAAAAAGTTAAAAATATAAAGAGGATTATGAAATTGTGACACAGACACCCAAACTTAGAACATGCTATTGCAAAAATGATGCTAATTGTTTTGCTTGCTTGCTGCAGGGTTGCAACCTTCAATTTATTTAAAAAAACAAACAAACAAAAAACAAAAACATGATATCTGTGAAGTGCAACAAAACAAAGTATGCCTCCATATAATTTCAAACAAATGCTTGTGTTTATATCAGACCAATTCATCCCTTCCTCTAGTGGTAACTTGTGCCTCCAGACATTGCAGGTGCTTCACCCAGTTGGCAAAGTCAGTTAGTTTCTCTTCTTTCACTTACTCTTCATTTTTAAATTTGTTGACTTCTTTCATCTGCTACTGTTTTTTTTTTTTTCATTATTAAAAAAATTTACCATCATTTTTTCACAAGGTTTTAGAAAGGTGGTTCAGTAAATATACATCTCAAATTTCCCATGATTAACTGAAACTTATATTATGGAATTTTTTGTCAGCTATGGAAGTTTAATGACCTTAAATGATTATTTCTCAAAACAGCGGACAGGCAGACTGAAAGTTCTCTCCCATTGACGAAAATAACAAGCTTCATAGGGACTCAAAAAATTTGCTGGAAGTGTTTCTATCTTTTCCTAGTCCATTAAATTAAGAGGACTCATGAACAAAAATACATATGATTTTCAATATGCATCATCTCCTCCTATCTATTAAGCCATCTGAGAGGACCATATTAGGGGATGCAACATAAGTAGATGAGATATTATTTAGAATATGCCCTTTATTACAAGCGTTTTAGTTTTTCACTGATTAAGTACATGGCTCTGATTATTTCTGTCAGATTACTTTTTAATTTTATAGATTACTAATAATTACTTTATTAAAATATTTTCTTTAATATCACTTTTCTAAGAAGATTTAAGGTAGCATTCTTATACTGGCTTGATTCAGTGATTTACTTTTTTTCAAGATACATCTTCATTCATTGAATAAATACTCAAATTCTGGTCTTCCAAAAGATTCTTGTGGCATACAGTTGTTTAACTTACATTAAAAATATAGTTCTATTGAAAGTCATTGAATTGAGTGACTTGAGCATAAGCATTAGCAAGTTTTTCAGTCTGGCTGTTTCATCAGGATGCAGTGTTACTCAAAATCTAACATTCTGTAGAAATCTTACCAAGATTATCTTGTGATACAGAAAATTGAATGATAATACCTTCCCATAAAATTTGCCTAAGCAAAACTATCTATTTAAGTCTTATGGCGCATACTCCATAAGCGTCTATTGTGCCTAACCATTTTAACAAAAACAAAGTTCTATATAGAAAAAGTTGGCCTTACTTTCTTGCCCACCTATATTTCACATGCAGAAGATGGTTGACCTGTCTTCAAAGTTAAAATGCAAATCAGTCTTTTAAACTTTTAGAACAAATTGATGACTTTGCTAATTTCTTTTCATACATGAAACTTATCAGTGTCATTGTGATTATTGCTGAAGAAACTCTTCATTCATTACAGAGCTCAATTTTGAATTCACTGTTACCTGAATACTGTCAAAATATCATCAATACTAATACTTTTTGAGAAAAATACTTTGATACTTTAGGTAACCATATTCTTGCATCAATTTATTTCATCAGTAACTTACTATAGCAACATATAGGGATGCTTTCATTGAGTTACTATTTAATGTTAAGCCTCAATTTCCACTAGACTTTGTTTCAAAAAAATAGATATATAAATACCATTTGGCCAGGTGCAATGGCTTATACCTGTAATCTAAACACTTTGGGAAGCCAAGGCAAGAGTATCGCTTGAACCTAGGAGTTCGAAACAAGCCTGGACAACATAGTGAGAACCTGTGTCTATAAAAAAAAAAAATAATAAAATTAGCCAGTCATGATGGTATACGCCTATAGTCCAATCTACTTGGGAGGCTGAGGCAGGAGGATCCTACCTCAACCTCTTGAGTCAAAGATGTTGAGGCTGTGGTGAGCCATGATTACAACACTGCACTCTAGCCTGAGTGACAAAGCAAGACCCTGTCTCAAAAAGAAAATGACAAATACTCCTTCTACAAAATTGGGCATGTAGATAATATCCCTTAAATGATAGCACTCCATAAGGATTTGAGTGGCAAATTTTGCTTGAAAGTCAATGCTAATTTATGGAATTTAATGTTTGCCTCTACAGGCAGTATTATACATGTTTTGTTGTTGTTACTATTGTTGTTGTTTTGTTTTTCATTTTTTCTCAAGAGAGGTGTCTTGCTATGTTGCTCAGGGTATAGTACAATGGCTATTCACAGGTACAATGATAGCACATTACAGCCTCAAATTCCTGGGCTCAAGAAATCCTCCTGCCTTGCCCTCTCACGTAGCTGGAACTAAAGGCATGTACCACCATTCCCAGATTGTTTCATGTTTTTAAAGAGAATAATTACATATTATATTTGTGCTTCCTTTTTGCCATAGCTTGAAAGAAGCTCAGAACCAAATTTTATACTCAAAATATCCTCATTCACTGCTTTGCCATAGTTATCACTTCCTATTTTCTAACTGATATCATGTAGCTCCTTTGCTAGTCTTTATAGTATCGTATATATGTTTTTATTGCAAGTTTCTCTAAATTCTTTTAAGAAATAGAGTATAAACAGAGGAGATATTTTAAAAATCAATCCTCATTGAGATACATTTACATCGCATTAGTATTTCTATAATATTTTTATTGTGAATCAACATTGCTTCTCCAAATTCTTAACTACGGAGGCAATTCAAGTGATGTTAAGCTGACAGGGAAAAAGAAGGAGATATCTGCATAAACTGATTTTCAATTTGCATTTCCAAAGAAATAAAAGTTTGAATTATGTAACTGTGTGCTTGTGTAACTAAGCATTTTTATGTTGACATCAAGGAATCTGAGGTCAATCATAATGCTTTCTAACTCTTTTGTAACTTCTAGAAATCTGGCACAATTTTATAAATATAAAAAATGATCAATAGCTTTTTCTTTCATTTAACCAATTTATTGTGCTCCTACTTTATGCCAGGCTTTGTTCTTGGCTGTGGGGTTAGACCAGTGAACAAGACAGATGAGGATTCCACCTCCCACAGAGCTTATATTCCAGTGGGTGGGAGGGGGGAGACAATAGATAGTAAATTAAATAAATAAATAGATTTCGTTAATTTTAAATAACTTACAAAAATTTAAAAATACTTTTACATATACTGATAGAAAGTGATGGGCTGTGAGCAAAATGGACCAGAAAGTAGAACAAGAGTACTGGGCAGGGGAATGGGGTAGAGAAAGGAGTATTCGAAATAGGGTGGCCTGGGTAGTCCTCATTATGAATGATATTACTATTATGTATAATCACTGCTTAAAGCAATTTGTCTTATAATTTTATAATCTCTGTCATTTCTTTATTGGTTGATATTGATTTTTTTCCCTCATGGTTGAGTTTTTTTCTACTTCTTTATAACCCTGGGAATTTTTAACTGGGTGCTAGATGTGAATTTTACATTTTTGAGTGAGGAATTCTATTGTATTCCTTTAGAGAGTGTTGGATTTTGATCCGGCACACATTGAGTTATTTGGAATCATTTTGATCCTTCGAAAGCTTTCTTTTAAGCTTTGAGAATCAAGATTCAGAGCAGCCTTTACTCTAGGGATATTTTTGCCCCACTAACTAAAGTAATAGTCTTCTGAAAACTCTACTCAGTGTTCCTTGTATTTTGAGATCTTTTCCCCTCCAACAGTTGGAAACATAGACTATCCTCTGCCTTGTGTGATTTAGGGGGATGTTTGACCTCTTGCTTTCTGGTGGTTCTTTCCTCTGCCTTGAGAAGTTCCACCCCGCCTATGTGTAGTGTCAGTCTCCACCCAAGACTGGAAAGAACCTTCTCTGCAAAGCTCCAGAGCTTCCTCTCTTCACAGCTCTCTCCTCTCCATATTCAGCTACATACATTCTGTACTCCTACACCTCCTTCTTTAAAATTCTGACTCTTCAACTCAGCAAGTCCTCCAGACCCTGTTGCGGTTCCCTCTCCCTGCCTTATGCCCCCAAAGCTGCCATCACTCAGTGACTTGGGAATTCACAGGGCTCCACTTTCTCTTCTTTTAGGAATCACCCACCTATGTTGTCTAAGAATGTTTCAAAACCATTATTTTATATATATTTTTTCTGTATTTATAATTGCTTAGAGCACACGGGCAATTCTCATATAAGTTAGTCCTTTATGAGGACAGGAATCCTTTAGAATTTTTAAGATAGTAAAGAGTTTGAAGTTATCACTCTTGTTAGATTTTGAAAATATTTCTTAAGCTACTGAAGATTGAAATTATCATGTTTTTTCCCATTTTGTGGCTTTTTCTTGATTTTTTAATGAGTTCTCAACAAGGCCAGGGCACATAGTTTGTGGAATACTAGAGTTGGAAAGAATTTTATTTTTATTTTCACTGAAAATTGTCTGAGTAAAAAATGTGAATATAAATGCTATTATGTTATCTTTCATGTATTAAGTATTTCTTATGTTCAAACATTATCAAAATAAGCTCAAATGGAAAGCATTATGTCCCAATCAAAAAAAAAAGAAAAAAATAACATTTTTTCTAACTGTAAAAAAGTACCATATGAAAGAAATGAAATTTTATATAGCAGACTTTTGTCTCACTAAATTCAAGGACACTCAACTCCTATTACAAGAAGTACAGGCTTTTTCCACCTGTAGATAAGATAATCAGGCATCAGAAATTTACTCTGTTTTAACTGAGTAAGTATGTCCATATTTTAGCAGCCTATAAAGTTTATTTAGATAGATGCAAATTGCATAAGTAAAGGCATATTGTTGTTTTCTTCAAAGCTTGCATTGAAAAATCCTTTTTAGGTTTGTTTTTTTGTTTGTTTTCTTTTTTTTTTTTTTTAGGTTTTAGTGCTTTTGTTTAAGGAGCTCCACGGTAACAAGCAATTCTTTGCAACCCCTTCTGACCTTTAGAATAGTGAAGAGAATATGATACTATATAATGCAGAACACTAATTTTATCATGATGCTACTTTTTTAGAACTGTGAGGAATACTAGAAACTGATTCTGCAGTTTGTTTTTCCAAGCAAGTCTTTTCAGTAACATCATTCCATTCAGACAGTGACCATAGTCCTCATTTTAAATGTACAGAGTTTCATGACAAATTCATTTTAGTGTATTACTCTAACCAATGGGTAATAAAACATCATGGGTATATGTTGACTTTTGTCATGATTACTCATCAGGATAATTGTTTCCATACACATGAAATATTTCCTTTTTATAATGATTATGAAAATCAAACTTTTAGGAGTGAAAAAATGAGGCTTCAGGATTTATATACAAATAAAGAAAATGTGTGTGTGTGTGTGTGCACGTATATTAGAAGCCACATTGTGTTCAAAAAGGTGTATAAGACATTTAAACAGGTAGAGAAATTTAAAATAATTTAAAGTAATATTAATAGTTTTCCACGGCTACCGTAACAAATTGCCAAAATCCGAGTGACTTAGAACAACAGAAATTTATGGTATCAGTTCTGAAGTCTGAAATCAAGGTGTCACCAGAGCCATGCTCTCTCTGAAAGCTGTGAAAAAATTCTTCCTCAGCTCTCTTGAGCTTTTGGTGGCTTGCCAGCAATCTTTAAAGCATTCTTTGGTTTATAGGTGCATCACTCCAAACCTCTGACTTCACAGTCATGTGTGTTTTCACATCATCCCCTTCTGTGCATGTCTTTCTATGCGTCCATATATACCATTCCCCTCCCCCACTCCTCTTTTAGACAAGGTCTCATTCTGTCATACAAGCTGGAGTGCAGTGGTGGAATCATGGCTCACTGTACCCTAAACCTCGTGGGCTCAAGTGATCCTCCTACATCAGTGTCCCAAATAGCTGGGACTACAGGCATGTGCTACCACATCTGGCTAATTTTAAAAAATTTTTTAGAGATGGGGTCTCACTGTATTGCCCAGGCTATTCTCCCAAAACTCTGGACTGAAACAATTTTCCTCCTTTGGCTTCCCAAAGTGTTGGAATTACAGGCATGAGCCACCGGGCCTGACATTGCCCCTTTTTGTAAGGCGATCAGTTATACTGGGTTAGGGCCCACCCAAATGACCTCACTTTAATTTGATAACCCCTTGTGTTCAAATAAAGTCACATTCTGAGGAACTGGAGGTTAGAATTTCAACATATCTTTTGGGGGGGCAAAATTCAACACATTAACAACTATGATGTCATTTTTTAATATGAAGCAAAAATTCACATGAAGTTATACTTTTGTTATATGTTTATACTTTTTACAACTTTTGTTTTAGATACAGGGGTTGCATGTACAGATTTGTTACATGAGAATAGTGTATGATGCTGAGGTTTGAAATACATATCCTGTCACCCTGGTAGTGAGCATAGTGCCCAATAGGTAGTTTTTTAACTCACCCATCCATCCATCCTCTCGTGGTCTACAGTGACTATTGTTCTTATATTTATGTCCACATGTACTCAATGCCTAGCTCTACCACTTATAAGTGAGAACATGCAGTATTGGGTTTTCAGTTCTACATTAATTTGCTTAAGAATGTGGCCTCCAGCTCCATCCATGTTGCTGCAGAGGGCATAATTTCCTTCTTTTTTATGGCTGCATAGTATTCCATAGCATATGAAGTCATTTAAATACACACATATACTTGCAACACCTTTACTGAAAAGTTTACAATAAGAATAAAACAGTGACTATGATTAGGAGAAGAGGCAGAAGGAGTAATAACATGCTTCTTAAGTACTTATTCCATTGAGCATATAGCATCTCCCTTAGTTCTATGAGGAAGTCACTGTATAGTGTACATTTTACCTCAGTTGAGGATACTGAGGCATAGAGAAATTAAATCATTTGCTCAAAGTTTCACAGCTTTTAAGTGATAAAACTGGAAGTCAAATTAAGGTCTCTGAATCAAGAGCCAAAACTTGTAACCACTGACATTCTTAAACTTTTTTTTTTGGCCACGAATCTCACTGGCAGTTTGAGAAGCCTGTGGAACTCTTTTCAGAAAAATTATTTTAATGCATAAAATAAAACATATACAATTCAAAAATAGCTATTGAAATCAGTTATCAAAATATTTTTAATAAAAAATGGTAATAATATTGGCTGAACTATACAAAACTTGTTTTCTTAGATAAAAATTGTACAAATATTGGCAATTTCATATGGTTCATCCTAACAGTAATATATGGTTTTATTAATGATTAAGATCAAGCGATACATTTAATAACTGCCATAATTTCAAAGTAGTGATAAGTGTAACATTTCAATATATTTGCTATAATAGTAATAGGATATGAAAACATCTATGATTTCTGTTGGTGACAAAATTGCAAATCCTGCTAATACTGCTGTGTTTCTTTTGATTTAAAGTAATGATAAATTTCAATTAGAGATTAATAAAATAAAAGCTGTACATTTTTCCCATCAAAGTTCACTTGGGGAGCCAGGGGAGAGTTCACAGACCTCAGGTGGAGAACTGAACTAAAGTCTGGTGCCACTTTAAGGATGCTTCATTAATTTTTTTCATTTGATAGAAATGCTTGAAAATTAATTTAATAGGTCTTAAACTTATGTTTCTTATTTTAATGATAAAATCTTCATATCTCTTTGGATAGGCCCTATGGGCCATTTTGCTGTGTCACTCTGCATGTGCCCTATACAGTGCTACATGAAGACAATCTTATGTTTAACTAAATCTATGCATGTAACTTTTATTTATAAGACATAATGTAAATAAAAGGCTATATAAGTTAATTTTCAAATCCCCAGAATCAGAATCATTCATATGTTGTATTTTCATTTGTAAGTTTCTCTAAGTTCTTCATTCAGTAATATACATGCACACATAGCAACTCTTTGTCTAATGTTAATATTCTTTAGTTTGTTAATAAAATGACAGAAAGATAACAGACGAGCATAGGAAAAGGATCATTAATAGTGTGAAGTTACATGACAATAAGGCATCAAATACATGGTTGCTCATAAAGAGGAAAAGATTTTTCTTAGGGGTTCTCAACTGGCTTATCAATGGCCCTTTCTAATATTCTCTTGACTTCCTTTGAGATCCTGACCCTAACTTTAGAGAAACCACTCTGCAAAGTCATTACCAAGGTTGGCTAGGGAGAAATGAATGTCTCTTTAAAACACAATTGTATTTCCTCTTATTAAATACATTAGGATGAAGCACAAAATTAACCTAATAACATTGATACATTTGCTAAAACAACCAACTGTATAAGAAACTGATAAAACAGGCAGTTTGTACATTTTCTTTTTACAATACTCTTGTTACACTAATTTAAGTGTCCTGCCTCCAGGAGCAGCTTAGAGAGGATACTCTTTAAGTGATTATTCCTAAATAGGTTATTATTTTAAATGAACTCTTTAAGAGCCACATGTGTGGCATCTGGTTAATCCATTACATTTGTAATTACAAACCAGTGCTTTTTATGGCAGTAAAATTATTTTATATGCTCCACAGCTGCACTTAGGACAGAAGCCTCAGCCCATGACATTCCTCTTGATAAACATTAAGGGAAGCACTATCCTGTACCCAAGAGTGATTATGCTTCTTAAATCACTTCTAATGTGCTACAGAAAGTCTCTTCTAATCCTATTTCTCTGAAAGAGCAAACTTTGTATTCCATATGGGCTTGTGGGACTGAAATTCTTTTTGCTCTTAGTTTTAGCCCATGTGTCTATTTTAATGACCACGGCAGAGCAGATGAGCAATCAACTTGTGAACTCTATTATACAAGTATATTTCACTGCACTGAAAGGATATACCTTGAACTATGTTCACATTACACATCTGATGCTCAGATTTGGTCTACTAAACTGACAATTGTCAAACTTCAGGTTTTGTTTTGTTTTAAAGCAGGGTGCTTAAGACTCTGATTTGATTCCAATCTATTAGGTATAAGACTGAATAAATTATATAACCTCCCTAAGCTTTAGTTTCCTCATGGGTAAAATGGGGATAATAATTCCCTCTTTTATAGGGTTATGTGAGAAATGAGTGGGATGAGATGCTTTATGTAAAGTGCTTACTCAGGTTCCAGTTCAGAGTAAACATTCAATCAGTAACTATTATTGTTATTAAAATATGTATATAAACCCACTTACCACCAACCTAAAAGAGGATTTGAATGAATCTGTTCAGGATGCCCACCAAGTTCTCATGCACCAGAGCTAGTGTGAAAGAATTTCCACAAGATGCCAAAAACAGAAAGAGCTTGGATTCCATGTTAAAGTCTTTAGAGAGTCTAATAAAATTTAAGCCAGGGAAATCAAGATTGGTTAGCAAGTAAAGGGAGGAAATACTGAAGTGAAAGCTAAGGATAAAGTCGTAAGTTTAAAAGGTCAAGTTGTAAGATTGTCGGGATTCGAATATACATTGAAGTGAATTTAGGAGATGTTTGGTAACTAGTAAGAAGATAAGCCATAACTTGCTTCCATTGTCCATCAGAACCTGGCATGTGGCTGGCTCAAAGATATCAGGTGACCATGCACAAAGTGACGTAGTATTCCTAATCATCTATTTACTCACTTTTAAGTGCCTATGGACTGTCAGGCATTGAATTTCATTTTAGAGCTAACTAGGTACAAAGATGTGGATTTTTCCACGAAGGATCTTAGAAGAGGGTTGACATCTGAGCTATAAAGAAAGAGCAATTCTCAACTTTCTCATTTAGGTAACAGAATACATAGTGATGTGCAACTCACATAGATGAGTAACACATGCAGAGGTGCAGGTTTGAAGGGAGAGAAAATAGAACCTGTTGGGATATGCTGAGTCTGAGCTCCCTGCTAGCCATCTAAGATTTGAAAATGCACAGCTAAATACATAGCTGGAACTTAGGCAAGAGGCCTAAGTTAGTTGCCTATCAGCATAGGTATGGCACTTATAGACATGGAATGGTGTATTAGTCCACTCACACTCCCACAACAACGTACCACAGACTGGGTTGCTTAGACAGTAGACATCTATTTCTCACAGTTCTGGAGGCCAAATGATTCAAGATCAAAGTGCTGGCAAGTTCACTTTAGGATGAGGGCTCTCATTCTGGCTTGTAGACTGCCACATTCTCACTATGTCTGTGTATGACCCTTCCTCGGTGCATTCAGGCAGAGAAAGAAAGCAAGCTCTCTGATATTTCTTCTGATAGAAACATTAATCCTATTGGATCAGGACTCTTATGACTTTGTTTAACCTTAATTGCTTCCTTAGAGGCTCCATTTCCTAATACAGTCACACTGGCGATTAGATTTTCAACATATGAATTTTAGGAGACACAAAAACATTCATTCCATAACAGATGGAATAAGAATGCTAAGGATGTGGTAGAGAATGAGAACTAAAGCTGTTCAAGGACAAAAGTGTAGAAATCTTGCATTAAAGAGTAGGTGGTAAAAGAGAATCTAGTTAATGGATGGTGAAAGAGTGGTCAGAGGGAAAGGAGAAAGCTGGAAAAGAGAACGTTATAAAATTGATGTAAAAAATCAAGAGGAGAGAATTTCAAGTAGTGAACAATCAACAGTATCAATCTGAGAGAAAGATCAAATAATAATAAAACAAATTAGAGGCTGGGCACAGTGGCTTATACCTGAAATCTCAGCACTTTGGGAGGCCAAAGTGGGAGTATCACTTGAGGCCAGGAGTTCAACACCAGCCTACTCTCACAATATAGCAAGACTCCATCTCTACAAAAATTTTTTTTTGAAAAATAGACAGGCATGGTGGTGCATGTAGTCCCAGCTACTCAGGAGGTCAAGGCAGGAAGATCCCTTGAGCCCGAGAGGTTGAGGCTGCAGTGAGCTATGATCTCGTCACTGCATTCCAGCCTGACGACAAAGCAAGACCCTGTCTCTAAAAATGAAAAAGAATAAAAGAAATAAATGATACTTGGATGTCCTATAGTCCACTTGATATTCAGTCAAAAACATTCATGAAAAATAAAAAATGTCTATAAGGCACACTTAAAAAAATTTTAATGCAAACAACTTTGTTGAGCCCTATACCTAAAAGGGGATATAGATAGATATGTTATTCTTACATTTAGATTGCCTGCTCTGTTGAATAGAAGAATATCAAGAAATTTGGCACTCTTTTAGTTTTTGAAATATTAATATCTGGGAATATTTAAAAAGGTTAACATAGGAACATCTTTATACTTTTTCATCTCTTAGGCTTATAATTCATTTTAGAGTACAGATACATTTATTATCTCATTTTGTTCTCAAAATATTCTGCAATGGAGATATTCCTCCAAGCCACACTTAGAAAACTAAGGCTCAAGTAGATGAAGCAATTTTCCCAGCTTCATACAGTGTTTCAAGACAGAGCAAAGACAAAATTTAGCTCATGCCACTCTCGCAGTTTTTACAGAATGCCTATTGTGCACCATGTGCCAGCTGCCAGAGACAGAGATGGATAAACTGAAGCTTCACTGTACCCTGCCAGCTACTCCCCTATGTCCTTCCTTTACTTAGGCCTCCATCTTTCTTGGATACAGGTCTCTTTGCTTGATTTGAAAAGGGCTGAGAAAGCTGTGATACATACAATAACATCAACAGTAGCATTTTCCGTAAAGAGTCCATATGTGTAGGGGAAGGTGCGAGAGGAAGGGGTCTACACCAAAGACAGACAACCATTGGCAATCAGTTATCTATTTCTGTGACGATGGATGAACAATTTTAATTCCTTTCTTCATATTACAAAGCTCCCTATCCCAAGACCGAGTTCTTCCACTATATTTGCACTGCTTTTGAAATTTGATCCTTAATATGTCAAACCTACTTGAGACTAGTAGTCATGGCTCATGGTTCATAGTTTGTTCACCACCTGTGCAGGGGCACAGGGATGAACTAAGTGACCTTTAGGTATCATATACAGTAGTAGTAGTAGTAGTAGTAGTAGTAGTAGTAGTAGTAGTAGTAGTAATAGTAGTAGTAGTAGCAGCAGCAGCAGCAGCAGCAGCAGCAGCAGCAGCAGCAGCAGCAGCAGTAGTAGTAGTAGTAGTAGTAATAGTACTGCTACTACTATTCAAAGTAAGGTCTTGGACAAGCAGCATCAGATACTGAATCAAAATCTCTGAGAGTAGGATCTAGCAATTTGTGTTTTACCAAGCCCTTGAGAGAGGCTATAACATAAGAATCACTGGTATACAGCTATAGAATTATTTTCCTCTACTATTTGGACAGGAATAGTGTTATGAATGTTCCTAGCAAAAATAGAATCCATCCATGAATATAAAGGTTAATTCAAGAACATGTTTTACTTGAATCATTACCACTCTATCTTTAATTATGATTACCTTTATCCACAGCAAGCTTTAAAATCTCTAAGTTTAATGTCCAAGCAAGCTCTCAGTACTGGTTAGTGCCATGTGAATAAATGTATACTCTATATTAATGATATTGAAAGTTGAACTGTATGACATTTCTCTCAATTCACCCTCATCTCATTGCTGTTTCCAAAATTATTATGTGTGTTGATATTGTCTTTTCATGTTAGAGTATGATAAATGAGTGCCAAAATGATGATATTTATTTTATAAGTAATAAAGTAATGAAGGTTTTTTGTTTTTAAACTTTCATTTTAGGCTCAGGGTACATGTGAAGCTTTGTTACATAGGTAAATTCGTGACATGGGGATTTGTTGTACAGATTATTTCATTACCCAGGTATTAAACCCAGTATCCAATAGTTACCTTTCTTCTCCTCTCCCTCCCCCCACCCTCCACACTCAAGTAGACCCCAGCATCTATTGTTTCCTCCTTTGTGTTCATGAGTTCTCATAATTTAGTTCCCACTTATAAGTAAGAACACGCAGTACTTGGTTTTCTTTTCCTGCATTGTTAGTTTGCTAAGATAACAGCTTTATCCATGTTCCTGCAAGAGACATAATCTCATTCTTTTTTATAGCTGCATAGTATTCCATAGTGGATATGTACCACATTTTATTTATTCAATCTGTCATTGATGGGCACTTAGGTTGATTCCGTGTCTTTGTTATTATGAATAGTGCTGCAATGAAATTCACATGCATATGTCTTTATGGTAGAATGATTTATATTCCTCTGGTTATATACCCAGTAATAGGATTGCTGGGTCAAATAGTAGTTCTGCTTTTAGCTTTTTAAGGAATCACAATACTGCTTTTCACAATTATTGAACTAATGTACACTCCCACCAACAGTGTATAAGTGTTCCCTTTTCTCCAAACCCTTGCCAACATCTGTTATTTTTTGACTTTTAAGTAGTACCATCTCCTACCAGTCAGAATGACTATCTCATTGTGGGTTTGATTTGCATTTCTCTGATGATCAGTGATATTGAGCTTTTTTTTCATATCCTTGTTGGCCGCATGTATGTCTTCCTTTGAAAAATATCTGTTTATGTCCTTTGCACACTTTTTAATGGGGTTATTTTTCTCTTATAAATTTAGGTTCCTTATAAATGCTGGATATTATACCTTGTAAGATGTATGGTTTGTAAAAATTTTCTCCCATTTTGTAGGTTGTATGTTCACACTGTTGATAGTTTCTTTTGCTGTGCAGAAGCTCTTAAGTTTAATTAGATCCCATTTGTCAATTTTTGCTTTTGTTGCAATTGTTTTGGTGTCTTTGTCATGAAATATTTGCCAGGTCCTATGTCCAGGATGGTAATGCCTAAGTTGTCTTTCAGGATTTTTTATGGTTCAAGGTTTTACATTTAAGCCTTTCATTGATCTTGAGTAGATTTTTATGTATGGCATAAGGAAGGGGCCCAGCTTCAATCTTCCGCACATGCTTAGCCAGTTATCCCAGCACCATTAATTGATTAGGAATTCCTTTATCCATTGCTTGTTTTTGGCAGCATTGTCAAAGATCAGATGATCGCAGGTGTGTGGCCTTGTTTCTGTGCTGTCTATTTTGATCCATTGGTCTATGTACCTGTTTTTGTGCCAGTACCATGCAATTTTGGTTACTGTATCCCTGTAGTATAGTTTGAAGTCAGGTAACATGATACCTCTAGCTTTATTCTTTTTGCTTAGAATTACTTTGCCTATTCAGGCTCTTTTTTTGGTTCCATATGGTTTTAAAATATACTTTTCTAGTTCTGTGAAGAATGTCATCTGTAGTTTGATAAGAATAGCATTAACTCTAAATTGCTCTGGGTGGTATGGCCATTTTAATGGTACCAATTCTTCCTATCTATGAGCATGGAATGTTTTGTCATTTATTTGTGTCTTCTCTGATTTCTTTGCAGTATTTTGTAATTCTCATTACAGAGATCTTTCACCTCCATAGTGAGCTGTATTCCTAGGTATTTTATTCTTTTTTGGCAATCTGAATGGGATTGCCTTCCCGATTAGACTTTTGGCTTGGCTGTTGTTGCTGTATAGGAATTCTAGTGATTTTTGTACAGTGATTTTGTATCCTGAAACTTTGCTGAAATTGTTTATCAGCTTCAGGGGGTTTGGGGCTGAAACTATATGGTTTTCTAGATATAGAAACATATCATCTGCAAAGAGGGGTAATTTGACTTCCTCTGTTCCTATTTGGATGCCCTTTATTTCCTTCTCTTGCCTGATTGCTCTGGCTAGGACTTTTACTACTATGTTGAATACGAGTGGTTTGGGAATCCTTGTCTTGTCGAGATTTTCAAGGGGAATGCTTCCAGCTTTTGCCTATTCACTATGATGTTGGCTGTGGATTTGTCATAGATGGCTCTTAGTATTTGGAGGTGTGTTCCTTCAACACCTAATTTATTGAGAGTTTTTAACATGAAGGGATGTTGAATTTTATTGAAAGGCGTTTCTGAATCTGTTGAGATAATCATGTGACTTTTGTCTTTAGTTCCATCTGTGTGATGAATCCCGTTTATTGAATTGTATATGTTGAACCAAACTTGCACCCCGGCAATGAAGCCTACTTGATCATGGTGGATAAGCTTTTTGATGTACTGCTGGATTTGGTTTGCAAGTACTTTGTTGAGGATTTTTCCATTGATGTTCATCAAGTCATTGGCCTGGAGTTTTGTTTTTTGTGGTGATTCTGCCCGGTTTTGGTATCAGTATGATGCTGGTCTCCTAGAATGAGTTGGGGAGAAATCCCTCCTCCTCAATTTTTTGGAATAGTCTCATTAAGAATGGTACCAGCTCTTCTTTGTACATCTGGTAGAATTTGGCTATGAATCCATCAGTTCCTGGGCTTTTTTTAGTTAGCAGACTATTTTTACTGATTCAGTTTTAGAGCTCATTAGTAGTCTGTTCAGGTAATCAATTTATTCCAGTTTCAGTCTTGGGAGGATGCATATGTCTAGGAATTTACCTATCTCTTTCATGTTTTCTAGTTTGTGTGCATAGAGGTATTTGTAGTAGTTTCTGATGGTTATTTTTATTTCTTTGGGGTCAGTGGTAACATTCCCTTTGTTATTTCTAATTATGTTTATTTGAATCTTCTCTTTATTCTTTATTACTCTAGCTAGCAGCCTATCTATCTTACTGATTTTTTCAGAAAAAAAATTCCTAGATTTGTTGATCTTTTGAATGATTTTTTGTGTCTCAATTTCCTTCAGTTCAGCTCTAATTTTGGTTATTTATTGTATTCTGCTAGCTTTGGGGTTGATTTGTTCTTGATTCTCTAATTCTTTCAGTTGTGATGTAAAGTTGTTAATTTGAGATCTTTCTAACTTTTTGATGTGGGCATTGAGTGCTATGAATTTCCTTCTTAGCACTACCTTAGCTGTGTCCCAGAGATTCTAGCATGTTGTATCTTTGTTATTATTAATTTCATAGAGCTTCTTGATTTCTGCTTAATTTCATTATTTATCCGCAAGTCATTCAGGAGCATGTTGTTTAATTTCAGTGTAATTGCATGGTTTTGAGTGATTTTTTCTTAGTCTTGACTTTTATTGTTATTGTGCTATGGTCTGAGAGTGTGTGTGGTATGATTTTGATTCTTTGCATTTGCTGAGGATTGTTTTATGTCCAATTATGTAGTCACTTTTAGAGTATGTGTCATGTTGCAATGAGAAAGGTGTATGTTCTGTTGCTTTTCGGTGGAGAGTTCTTTAGAGATCTGTCAGATCCATTTGGTTCAATGTTGAGTTCAGGTCCTGAATATTTTTATTAATTTTCTGTCTTGATGATCTGTCTAATACTATAACTAGAGCACTGAAGTCTCCCACTATTATTGTGTAGGAGTCTATGTCTCTTTGTAGGTCTCTAAGAACTTTATGAATCTGGGTGCTCCTGTGTTAGGTGCATATATATTTTGAACAGTTAAGTCATCTTGTGCAATTGAACCCTTTACCATTATGTAATGCTCTTCGTTACCTTTTTTTTTTTTTAATCTTTGTTGGTTTTAAGTCTGTTTTGCCTGAAATTAGGATTGCAACCCCTGCTTTTTGTCTATTTTCCATTTGCTTGGTATATTTTCCTCCATCCCTTTATTTTGAATCTATTGGTGTCATTACATGTGATATGGGTCTCTCGAAGACAGCATATCATTGGGTCTTGCTTTTTATCCAGCTTGCCACTCTGTGCCTTTTAAGTGGGGCATTTAGCCTATTTACATTTAAGGATAGTATTGATAAGCATGAATTTCATCCTGTCATTGTGTTGTTAGGTGGTTATTATGCTGACTTGTTTGTGTGATTGCTTTGTAGTGTCACTGGTCTGTGTATTAAAGTGTATTTTTGTATTAGCTGGTAGTAGTCTTTCCTTTCTATATACAGTACTCCTTTCAAGATCTCTTATAAGGCGGGTATGATAACAATGAACTCTCTCAATGTTTGTTTATATAATAAAAAGGATCTTATTTGTTCTTTACTTAGAAAGCTAGTTTGGCTGGATATTGAATTCTTGGTTAAGGTTTTTCTCTTTAACAATGTTTATATAGATTCCCAGTCTCTTCTGGCTTGTAGAGTTTCAGCTGAGAGGTCTGTTGGAAAATCTGACAGTTATTTGTATTGGGGTTGATTTTGTGTGAAGTCTTGCAGGAGTTGTCTGTATTCCCTGAATTTGACTGTTGGCCTCTCTAGGAAGGTTGGGGAAGTTTTCATGGACTATATCCTGAAATATGTTTTCCAAGTTGTTTGCTTCCTCCCCCACCACTTTAAGTGAGGCCAATGATTCATAGATTTGGCCTCTTTACATAATCTCATACTTGTTGGAGGTTTTGTTCATTTATTTTTATTCTGTTTTCTTTATTTTTGTCTGACTGTCTTATTTCAGAAAACTTCTGAATGGTCTTTAAGTTCTGAGATTGTTTCCTCAGCTTGGTTTATTCTGCTGTTGATACTTGTGACTGTATTGTGACATTCTTGTATTGTGTTACTCAGCTCTGTCAGATCCACTAGGTTCTTTTATACAGGCTACTTCATCCTTCAGCTCCTGTATCATCTTATTGTGATTCTTAATTTCCTTCAATTGAGTTTTGCTGTTCTCCTGAATCTTGATGATCTTAGTTCCTATTCATATTCTGAATTCTATTTCTGTCATTTCAGCCCATTTAGCCTTGTTGAGAACTCTATTTGGAGAATTGATATGGTCATCTGTAGGACATACAACACTCTAGCCATCTGAGATACTAGAGTTCTTGCATTGGTTCTTTCTCATCTCTGTCTGTGGGTGTTCCTTTAACTGCAGTGTAGATTGAGTGCAGTCAATAGACTTCTATTCTGGATGTTTTCACACAGCTGAGGCTTTGTACAGCATTTTTATTTGAAGCTTTTTGTCCTCAGTTTCAGAATAGGGTATGTTAGTGAGGTGTTTTTGGAGTCAAAGCTTTGGGGTGTGATCCAGTAAGTGGCATTTATGCATATTGGTCAGTTGGTAGACTCTTGCTTGGTCATGTGCCTACCCTGTGTTTCCTCACAGGTGCAGCCATGTTACTTTTCAATGCTCTGAAAGTGTGGGTTTCTCTTCCCCTTGAGTGCTGGCTGTAGATAGGGACTTGGCATTCCTGGGCTGCTCATTCCCACTCTGGGGCAATCTCAGTGTTTATGTTCCTTCTCAACTTGGAGGCAGCAGAGGAAGGGACCTTAGTGGTGGTTGTGATCAAGGGTCTTTTGCTTGTCTTCTGGGGGCTCCACCCCGGAGAGATGCAGGTCAGCCCAGGATGGAGGATCTGTGCCATGGGCCCAAGTCAGGGGTTTCCTGTTTGTTGACAAGCAGTGGTGGGTAGGTGGGACCCACAGGAGATAGTCTGGCTTCCTCTCCTTAGGTTGACTGCAGCTTGTTGGAAACATGAATAAGACTTTTACGTTATTTCCTCCTTTATTATTCCAAGGGTAACAAGGGCATTTCCACTGTAGAGGCAGTGGCAGAGAGGCTTTCGGTTGCCCCTGGGGGCTCTGTCCAGGGAGTTGCAGAGCTGCTACTGGTTCAATAGCTCTGGTGGGGTGTGGCTGAAGGCCCAGGCCTAGAGGACCTACTCAGTGAGGAGACATGGAAATTGGAACCCACATAACAGTCTGGCCACTTTGCAATAGGGCTGCTGCAGTATGCTAGGGGCCTGCTCCAGTCCCTAGTCACCTCAGATTTTCTAGTACCTAGAGATATCAACAATGAAGGCTGCAAAACAACAAAGATAGTGGCCTCCCCTTCCCTCTGGGAGCTCCATTCCAGAGAGGCACAGAGCAGTTGCCAACCTAAATGCACTAGTAGGAGGTGGCTGGAGACTCCAGCTCGGAGATCCTCCCAAGTGAGAAGGAATGGGATTGGGACACCCCCTGTAAAAAGCAGTCTGGCCATGTTTTTACAGAGCAGCTGTGCTGTGCAGGGGGTCCACTTCAGTTCCTGGTCACCTCAGACACTCCAAAGCTCAAAGGCTGGAACAGCTAAGTCACTCAAACAGCAAAGATGGAGACCTGCCTTTCCTTCTGGGAACTCTGTTCCAGGAAGGTTTGAACAGGTTTTATTTCCTAATAGACCACCAAGTCCACAGAAAACTCTGAACTCACTGATGACACCTGCTTTCAACTTCACCTCAGTTATTCATATGATTTTTCTTTTTTAAGAAAAAGTGTAGGCTGGGCGCGGTGGCTCACACCTGTAATCCCAGCACTTTGGGAGGCCGAGGTGGGGGGATCACGAGGTCAGGAGATCAAGACTATCCTGGCTAATGCTGTGAAACCCTTTCTCTACTAAAAATACAAAAAATTAGCCGGGTGTGGTGGCGGGTGCCTGTAGTCCCAGCTACTCGGGAGGCTGAGGCAGAAGAATGGCATGAACCCGGAAGGCAGAATTTGCAGTGAGCCGAGATTGTACCACTGCACTCCAGCCTGAGTAACAGAGCAAGACTCCATCTCAAAAAAAAAAAAAAAAAAAAAAAAAAGAAAAAAGAAAAGAAAAGAAACAATGTAAACCTTTTTTGAAAAATAATCATGTACAAGACTCAATTCAGCTGATGATCATCTGAACTCAATGAAAATCTTGAATCATTGACAGTGGCGGCTCTGGCAGGGCCCAATGAAGTTTTTCTGTGTTATTTCAAAATCGTATCGTTGTTTACATTTCAAGGAGATTTTACATTATTTATATTTTAAGGATAAATTTATGTCATTTAATATCTCTTACTGCATCCTATTTTTTCCTAACAGTAGAAATAAATTGTTGGTATTATATAGAAAGTCTTTATAAGTGATATTCTTATACTGTTTCTAAATAGTTATTTTAAAAATTAATAAGTAAATAACAGAAAGTACTGTCTAACTGTAGTTCCAAAATATGTGTTTAAAATAATAAGACACAAAATTGGTAATATTTTCAGCTTATACTTTCAGCAAGTATTACAAATGATGCCTCAGTGGCCCAATCTTGTCTTCACAAACTGTAACTTAGCAAAGAAATATCATTTTCTCCCCCTTATAACACTTCACCCTTACACAAATATTTATGTGTATTCACAGGTTAAATTCTAATTTTGAAGTTTTTTGTGTTTGGAAAGACAAATGTGATGGTTTTCTTTGATGAGGTTCACAAAGACATTTATAACATTTATTTCTTCGTGTAGTCACTCTGCTTGTAGAAATGTATTCCCTTCTACTGACACCTCACTTCATAGACCACAAGCCAAACAAAGTTGCATTTCTAAGGGTAGGTCAGGGTATTTAAAATGAAAAACTTGAGTTAGATATAAAACTGGATGATATATACTAACAAAGTTTTGGAGCAGAACTCTATCAAGAAGGGATGTATTGGAGATTTTCAGAATCTATACAAAGAGATAGAACTACCTCCAAGGGAATCCACACTTGGATGAGTAAACATGGTAAGCCAAAGGACTCAAAAACCCTTTTAAACAGCTGAAATCTGAATTAATTTCAGCCTGGTGAACAGTATTCAATACTACAAGGGAAAGGTTGAGAAGTTGGAACTTCCACAAAATGAACATTAAAAACTGTGAGTTACAAGAGGAACAAGGTGAGTAGAAACAGTCATAGACTCATAGAAGCTTTAGGAGAATGATTACTTTATAGATCATCGTCTGTTCTGACTCCTTCATTTCACAAATGAGGAATCTCAGTGAAAGACGTAAAGTCACTGCTCAAAGTCACTTGCCTGTGACAGAGTTTGCACCAGCAGCCCCGAGCATCCACATTCTCAAATGTTTCCACTACCCCAGAGATGACAGAGTGGTAAAGGATGCATGAAGAAGAGACAGAAAGTAGATTATCAGGGCATAAGGAAAGTTTGAGGTTGAATAGGAAAACAAAATCCAGAATGGAAATTAGGATGGGACTTGCAGTGGCATGGAGTGAATCAGGGTAAAAATATTTCAGGCGTTTCTGAAGGTGGCAGTAAACAAATATCAAAGTTGAGCAGTGCAAATACTTACTGTTGGGTTTATTTAAAGATCTCTGTTCTTTTCAGGGTGCAGAGAATAACTGGAGGTGGTTGTAATGGAGCTAGAGACTCAAAACTTGTGGAAGCTATGGCCATAAGCTGTAGTGCAGAGGAACTCTAGTAGAGGACGGATGTGTAGCACATTACGACTGTGGGGTACAGGAGCCTGGGTGGTTGCAAAGAAGCCAGTCCCATTCCTAATAGCCAGCTTTGGTGAGTAGGTGGAGGACAGGTGTTTAAAAAGAGAAGCAAAGCAGACATTGTTAAGTACAATCTGCTTCTTTGGTTCATCTGCAGCCTGCCTGCCCTGAGTACACCCAGCTCTAGCCCTTTGTCAAGCACATTCTCTGATTGTCCATGATGTACAGCACCATTTTGGAACATGCCAGAGCATCAAGGTCCTCTTCACACCAGGAAGTATTTTTCATCTGAATCCCCCACCTCTCAATGAATAAGCATTTCAGTTGGTTATCTGATACACATACCAATAATATTGATTGAAACAAAATGATCTAACAATATATTCTCATGTAAAACTTGTAATAGAAAATATCCAAGTGAAGAATTCCATATGAAAGGCAGATCAAAATACATCAATCAACCATAAAATAAATAAATTTCATAGTTCCAAAGATAAATCAGCTTTCAACTCTAAATGTTACCCTAACCAGTTTTTCTTTGCCAAAAATATGGGATAGAAAATTTGAATCTTTAACAAAAACCTCACAAGTCACCCTAGTTGGCAGACTGTGTCTTTCCACAGATACTTGCCATTGGTTATCTCCGGGGAAGCAGTTTCAGTATTTGTACTCTTAGTAAATTCTTCTAGCAGCAGCCTATCTCAAAGAGACATTAAGACAGGCTGGACAGACCAGGCTGGTAGAGAGTTAAGAATTAAGGACTGTTAGTTCAACTATTATTATCATTATATAAATAGTTTATGAATGACTTAAGTTTACTGGCACTCTGCTAGGTATCATCCAGAAAGTACTCTTCTGTAGGAGCCCACATGTTCAGAACAAAATAATCTGTATAATTTGAGTTCTAAAAATCCTCTTGAAATTTTCTATACCTCAAGAAAATAAGTAGCAGGTTTATTTGTTCAGATGAATGAGTAATGGATTTTGAAGAGAGAGCTCTGTCTGATCAATGGAGCCATCTGCCCTAGTCTTATCTCTGAAATAAGCAAACGGCTTGGGTGAATGCATAGCATAGTATATGATAGCTGGGGTTGCCATTACAAAATACCATTGATTGAGTGGTTGAAACACCACTCATTTCTCACAGTTCTCAAGGCTTAGCAGTCCAAAATCAAGGTGTCGGTACATTCCATTTTTGGTGAGGTCTTTCTTCCTGGCTTGGAGACAACTGTCTTCTCACTGTGTATTCACAAAGTAGAGAGTCAGTGAGAGAGAGCAAGCTCTCTGGTCTCTTCTTATAAAAGCATTAATCCCATCATGAGAACCCCACCCTCATAACCTCATCTAAACCTAAATACCCATCAAAGACCCTTCCTCCTAATACCATCACATTAGGGGTTAGGGCTTCAACATATTTATCTGAGGAACACAAAAATTCAGTCCATAACGGTATGCCATGCCAGCACCTTTTCCACTAAACTAAGAACAAGGCACTTTTATTTTCCTTCCAATATATGTTTTGGTAAATACAGACATTTATAATAATCCCTGTAAAATAGATTCTTGATATTCTTAGCAAAAATCATGATTTAATTTTAAAATCTGGAAAGTTGTTTCTTCTCCAATTAAATGTATTTTCACTGTTGGATGGCTTAGTCTACAGCATCCATGCTGCTGTGAGCAGCAAGAGTCCCCCAAATTAGAGGAATGATTTATTGAACTTCAGCTGGGTTCATATTAGCATTCTAGCCCACAGAAATGCTTTCTGTTTTACAAACTTTTGGAAATTTCCACCTTTAATATTTTGATATTAACTACACAGAGGCTAAGATTAAAAGAAAGGAAATTATAGTTAGTGTTTCTCCTTCAAATATATTATATGCTGGTGAAAAAAAGCAAGAGGAACCAACTCTTCCTTAGCAATTATTTTCATCTTTGCTGCTGCCGCCTCTGCCTCCTCCTCCTCTTCTTTCTTTTCTTCCTCTTTTCCCATCCTCCCCCTCTTCCCTTTTGTGAAAATTAAACAAAACCCAATTTTGTTTACTTATGCACTTTCATAAGAAGTAAAGCAATAAACCTTCCTTGGGTGCCTAGATTAAAATAATCTGAATGGCATCTTTAATAAAATTTTACCAAAGAATTAGAGTGAGAGAGAGAGAGATGAGACCTTGCTCTGTCACCCAGGCTGGAGTACAGTGGCAAGATTGTAGCTAACTACAGCCTCAGCTTCCAAGGCTCAAGTGATCCTCCAACCTTAGCCTCCCAAGTAGCTGGGACTACAGGTGCACACCACCATGCCCAGCTAAGTTTTGTATTTTTTGTAGAGACAAGGTCTCATTATGCTGCCCAGGGTAGTCTCAAAGCCCTGGGCTAAAGCAATCCTCTGGCCTCGGCCACCCAAAGTGCTGGGATTATAGGCATAAGCTACCACCCCTTGCTCAAAGTAATACTCTTAAATGGGGGATGGATAAGAAAATCTCTTGCTCCTTTGGCTCCAAACTAATGCTAGACAACTAAACTCCTATCAGATGTATCATTCTCATTGAAAACTAATAAGATTTCACATTAATCCATTTTTATTGTCTTTTCTTCAATACACATAGTAAGAAAAACCAAGAGGGAAAATGTAGAGATAGCAAAATTCCATTTAGCAGAAAAATGGCATTACTCCATAGCAATGACAAACAGAATTCTTAATAATTATTAATTATCTTAATAATTTTTGATGGCAAAAATGAGCTGCTAACCTTTAAGCCCTTGAGTTAAAGCTAAATGGAAGCCAAAATATGTATAACTGAGCTCTCAATTATCCACTGATGCAGACAGATGGACAAACCTTTCCCGATGCTGGAATTTCCTCATCATTTTAAGGCCATTTTATCCAGGATGTTAATGCTATGAAATATTTTCTATATTGTTATATAGGACTTTTAAAAGGTTTTCTCATATTTCTGGGTAAAGTTTTCTAAATGTGCTCTATGGAAATTTCCCCAGCAAAAAAACTATATCCTGACTTTAACTTTTATGTGAAACATATGCCTCTCCTTCTGGCTCCTCCACATTCTTTCACAAACGTGTAAGTCATAGAAGCAACTTCAAGAGGTTCGTGTCTAGACTGTAGGTGGATGTGGCTTTCAGAGATAGAACAGGAAGCCAGGACCAGGAAAAATAGGGCAAGACTAAAAATAAATGTCAGACATCATGCAAGGAATGTACCCAGCAAGTGACTGAAAGGACAGTGTTCCACAGTCTGGAGGCAGTGCAAAGTCAGGGTAACACCAGAGATGGAGCAAACACTAAATGGATGATACGGTTTGGATTTGTGTCCCTGCCCAAATCGCATGTCAAATTGTAATCCCTAGTGTTGCAAGAGGGGCCTTGTGGGAGGTGATTGGCTCATGGGGGTAGATTTCCCCCTTGTTATTTTCGTGATACTGAGTTCTCTTGAGATCTGGCTGTTTAAAAATGTGTAGCACCTCTCCCTTCTCTCCTTTCCCCCTGCTCATGCCGTGTAAGATGTGACTCCTTCCCCTTCACCTTCTGCCATGATTGTAAGTTTCCTGAGGCCTCCTCACTCATGCTTCCTGTACAGCCTGCAGAACCTTGAGCCAATTAAAACCTCTTTTCTTTATAAATTACCCAGGTTCGGGTATTTCTTTATAGCACCATGAGAATGGACTAATACAGTGAGAAACTGACAGGGTTTAGCTGCTTCTATTCTTCTATGCCGTTGTTTTACTCAGCTGTCTTCCATAACTGATTATGTTATCTCAAGCCACTTGAGATAAAGGACTTTGACTCATTTCATTTACTTCCAGAATTATACTTTATATTATTGGGCAAAATACTAACTCAATAAATAATGAATGAATGATTGAATGTGGTTGGAGCCAACTACAGATATGGCCTGTCTGTCAAGCCATAGAAACAAAACAATATGCTACACAAGTATATATCTAGTAATTATAAAAGGTGGTCTAAAGGGTAGACTCCATAATGTCTACATTTCAACCAGGAAGAGTGAAGAGTTTAGATTTTGTTTACTTCACATTCTATCAAAGTTCAGAAATGCAGAGCTAAAAATGGAGATTATCTTTCCTCAATGGTTTTTATCCATGCTGGAATAAGAGGATCCTTCCTAGCTACATGAATCTCAATGAAGTAGTAATGAGGACCTCTACAGGATTCTAAGCTTCTTAAAAGCATAACTATAATTTATAATAAACTTTGCACAATAAACATTTGTTAATGTTGCTACTGATGACTCTTCAAAAGCTTTCTGATTTAAAGAAGAGCTGTTAATTTTGGCAGTAAACATGCCTAAAAGCCTGCATTTAAGCTTATGGCTAATGGAAAGGACACCAGAAATGTTCAGTTGTTTTAGGGTTTCCCACCCTAGTCTTAGTGTTTATTAACATTTCAAAACAAGTTTTACTATAACAACTAAAATATTCCCAGAGTAGCACAGTGCTAAACATGGAATGAGCAGGAAGGTAGGGCTTATAGAGCTGGTTTGAGGTTCTTTCCGCCTCAAGTGTTAAAATGCAAATGTGATGTCAATGGATTATTTTCAAAGCTTTCTGAAAACAAACATAACTTTATCTGGGGCAAAGATGAGAAAAAAGAACTAGTCTGGATGCTGATGTAATTGGTATTAATTTCATGAAATATTAAAAAAGAGTTTCAAATACTGACATAAAAATAGATAATGCTTATGAAACAAATTTGAAGATGTTTTCAATGAATATGAATTTTAAATATATAAGTTTGTTTTTTTAAACAATTATATCAAATTTAAAAATTTATGGAATATATATTAAATATGTTTGATATTTTAAAAATATACATCAAATATATATTTTAAAATACAATGTCAGTAATTTTTGTATTGTTAAAACAAAAACATTCTTGTTTGTATTTTAAATTACTTCACCCAAAAAGTTTGAAATTCAAATAAGATAGAAGATTAATTATATAGAAAATGTTAACATAGACTATTAGGTGACACCAAGGATTTCTTATTAATCTTATTAGGTATGAAAATCGAAATGCAGTTACATGAAAAATTTTCCGTAATTTTAATAATATACACTGAAGTATGTGGAGGTAAAACAACATGTAAAATTTGTTTTAGAATATTTCAGAAAAAAATAGAGTGAGAGTAAATAAAACAAGGCAAAATCATGGAAACTGTTGAGTATGATGGTTTATATGAATTTGATTTATTTTTTTTCTATATTTGTATGTTTAAATTTATTTTTTAATAATAAAGGGTTGTTTTTTTTCCCTAAGTTTTTGTAGAAGCCAGGAGATTCTTGTGGCTATTATATAACTTTTATTTCCAAAGTGAAATCCATTATATAGTCTGGTACACGTAGGTGTTTTATCTATGTGAATCAATTGAATAAACTAATGAAAGGCAGATTGATTCAAAGCATAACAAACATTTTACAAACTGGTTCATTACTGAATTATATTAAACTCTTATTTTAAAATATTTTCCAATGTTAGCTTAGTAAATATATATATTATTTATATTGTTTCTCATTTTTTAAAACATTATATTTTTAGTCAAAATTCTTGCTCTTTAATTCGTTGAAGTATTAAAATTCCTAGCTAATTTGGGCTAACACTCTGCATAAGTTTGAAAAATATAAAATGTATAGAAGTTAGGTAAAGTTCTAATCAGAAGGCAGGGTTAGGCCTTCATTATGTGGCTTTATTCTGAAGTGATGTGAATTCCTAAAACACCAAATATGTTACAATTCAGACATAAATGCAAAAACATTTCAAATATGATATTTCAAATGATTCTCCCCTTTGTTATACTATACTAGCATATATATTTTTTAACCCATGGTATAAATATTTTCTGGAAAACTCACCTTAGATCTTTTCTATAAGAAGCAAGATAAAATATGCAGATAAATAATAAAATAAATATTCTGGCTAGCTAAATTTGGTATGTGGTGATCAGTATTCCAGAGCTTTTGCCCAATTTCCAGAGCAGATTTATTCCTAGGATCTTGTTCTTAAGCACTTTAGCAATTCTTCTGTCCTGTAGTTGGCAGAAATAGGAAATTTCCTCTCTGGAGGTGACCTCTGTCCTGCTCAGTGGATTAGATGATTGCATGGTTACAGTCCATTGGCTTTGATCTTGGCATGCAAATGTTCTACTGTGCTCTGCACAATCCCTCTTTCTCCCTTGCAGGCTGATCCTTTGTTAGCAGCAAACACCCTCACTGCAGGCTTGTCACAATGATTTAGTAAAGGCATATTTTACTGAAATAAGAAGCCCAATGGTGTTGCTGGAACTGATCAAAAGCCATCAGTGAGCTGACAGATTGTTGTTTATGGAAGATTGGCCTTGGGTCTTTTGGAGGAAGAAACTTCCACATATACACTATGAAAGCCAATGCTTGGTCACAAAACTGATGTCTAAGAGAAAGGAAAAATGTTTTTCCAAGTAGAAGGGCATATAGTTATGAATAAATGAATGGACAACCCGTATCTTTATAGATCCTCCAATAAAACATTCCATTTTTTATTTACCCGCCATTAATTCACTCATTTATTCTTTCATTCTCTCTGCTCCATAGAATTTACATTATAGTAGTGGGTTTTGACAAGTAATCAGACATCAAGTAACCGGGAGACACAGAGAGATACAGTTTACTTTTGTAGTTCATTGTTCTCCTCTCCACTTACGCACTGGGCTCCATTTACAGCTGGACTAAAATAGAAAGCAATGTGGTATTTTCCAGGTAATTGAGGGCAATTTCTACCTCTGCACTTCCATAGGAGAAGAGTCGATTAGCAGGACACATAGCATCAAGGATACTTAGCCTTGTGAACTGAATCAAATAGATGACCTAATCATTCTCAGTAAAGGTGGCCCAATGTCAGTATGGAAGCAAGGAAAAGTTATGAAGCCATAGAAAGGGTAGTGAGATGGCCCTTTAATGGCACTGAAAGTGGAGATAGTTAAGATACCTATCTGAGTAAGAATGGGATACTTAATATTATTTTTGGTTACCTGATCCTTAAACTGCTCCTGGGCAAGTTTTCACCCCCTCCCCAGAGTCCTCGCTTCTACCTTCATATTCCTACCAACTTTTCTTTTTGGGAGGTGCAGTGTCACAATATGAAACACTGCTAAATTTACTGATTATTATTTCTTCTGCACATGCTCTCACAGCCCGCCTTACTTTAGTGTACAATGAGGATTGTCATCTCTAAAAGAAAAAGGAGGAATCTGTTGAATTTAATGGTATCTTTGTCACTATTTTCATAATGTATTGATTCTTCATGTTCATTGTAAAAATTTCTCTCTTATCTTCCTCTAACAGTAAAAATGTATTGTCAGTTGATCAGAAGACCTGACAGATGCATTACAGTTTACAGGCAAAGAGTAGATCTTCAGGAGATAAGCAGAGAAAGAGCAATAAGTTGTATGAAACAAAGTTTTATAATACAAATCCTAGCTATTTGAGTTATTTTTGCCAAATTAAAATCTATCTCACAGAAATTATGTTATACATATAGTACAACGTGTATTATTTCATATAATACTGCAGAAAGTTGCTTACTTTGGGTGATGGAAGTAAGGAGGAGGAAATTGTAAAAACAACACATTTTTTGAAGTCTATAGTTATTATTCCAGTTCTACTTCTAATTTTCTGTGTAGTTGAGATAATCATAACATCTTTGGTGATCTCATTCATAAAATGAGGGTAATAATTCTGAGAAAAGCTGGAAAAATAAATAATATGTATGAAAACACTCTGAATAAATTTTAAGCAAACATTATAAATAGAGAACTTAAGAAAGAAGGACTCCTTTGAACAGTTGGATAATTGAATTAGTGGTGCTAATCTCTGTGTGGGTATTGATTTATTTATGCACTTTTCAGTCAGTGTAGTCTTATTTGCCAAAATGAAAATCGCATATACTGGATTTGGAAAAAGAATCCCAGTGGTGTCACTTTAGAAATGCGAGTGAGGTGTTTTAGAGGCTGATACCTAATCCTCTGGATAAACTTCCTCTAGTCCTCAGAGGCATATGTGTGCAGAGGTTTGCCAATCACATTAGCAGACAGAGCTGTGTGGAAGCCTCCTGTGATTCTTTCCTTTAATACTGACCTCCTGGCTCCCCCTAAGTGAGGTAACACTTCAGAACCCTATACACTGCTGTATAGGCACAACAAAACATTTGAGGGAGTAGGATGCCACTTTTTAGTTGATTTGCTGAATGAGAGAAGAAAATGAGAGAAGAAAACCAGAGAAGTGAATGTTATTTTTGTCTGACCTCAGTTTTTATTCACTCAGAGATGGTGAGACAATCCATCCACATTTCCATGCCATACCCACATTTCCCTAGGAGTAAGTTTTGTCTGTCCATTTCATTTTGTTTGAAAGCTTTGAAGGCCAAAAACAGCACATTTCCATAGATTCCCGTCTTGTTAGAGATGCATGGGCTGGTCTAAAAGAAAACCAGAGCTTTCGGATTCTATTTGAATTGGTCAGGTACTGTAAGTTCAACCATTGCAGTAAAGTCCATGTTTTCAGCAGATTTTAGAGCAGATTCCCCAAACTGTAAAGCAACATCTGCTGCTTCAGCGCCAGCCACATGCCAATTACTGTTAAAGAGATTTCTGCCTGGGCCAGATGCAGTTCTTATGATTAAACTCATCTGTGCATTTCTTGTATGCAGTCCATTTTCTACAGAGGGCTCTCAGCCAGCTCTGAAGGGTGAATAGAGCTTCATACAACACTAGGCTGTAATGATGCCATTTGTCAGTTTTCTAAATCTTGTAAAACAGTACAAGCAAGTCAGTTTTCTAAAAGTTTAAGGTTTCTTCTTTTTATTTTTTTCAATCAATCTTAAAAGTAGTCGTCCTACAAATTTTTATATACCTCAACCAGTGTTTTCTATATTCTCTGCAGTTTAGGACTAATAACAATTGTTCCTCAAAGGAGGGATCATCAAGGAGATACCAGAGGTTTAAACAAGGAGGACTCACAGGGTGCTGTGACATCAAGAGCTGCTGTTTGTAAGCGAGGAGAAAATCTTTTGGAAACAGGAAATGAAATTATTGTCATCATTTATAAAACAAGCTCTATAATACTGTTTGCACAATGAGGTACACAAGAATACTATGGATGATTTTTATTTTGATTTTACAGGACTTATAGTTTCATGTCATTTGGATTTTATTTGGAGCATCATGCTGTTTTAGTTTTCATCCATTTTTTAACAAAAATTCAATATGCACCTACTATGTGCCAAGTTCTTAAAAAAGAAAAAAAAAATCACTATTCTCAAGGACTTCATAATTTATACCAAAAAAATATGACAAGAAATATTTTTAAAACAATATGAGAGAAATGTGCAGGGTCCTGTGGTAATAGGAGAGAATGACATTGATAAAAGTCATTTGCTATATTGGTGTAGTTTAAAAAAAAAAAAAAAAAAAGCTAACAGCTTTCCAAAGCACCTCAGTTGTGTACAAATCATCCCCCATGCTGTGAAAATCAGATCTAACCTGCAAGCTATAAATGTGAAAAGGAATAAGACTAAAAATGTACCCCAGATTTGATCCATGATTTATGAGGAAATTGGATATCTCAAAATTGCTTTGGCCATAGAAGAGTCATTTAAAGCAGGCTCATAGAAAAGCCTTTCTAAAGTATTTTCAGAATTGGCCAGATAACATTTGTAAAGAAGTTAGAGATATTTCATTAATGAATAGGTTCACAAATGCCCACAACCCAGCCTGCATCCCTCAGGGAAGAAAGGGATTGTAGAGGAGTGGGAGAAGATAATTATATTAAGCACCATGCCTGTCCCTTTGTGTAACTGTTGGGTGTGACCAGGAAAACGCCTGGCAACATTGACACCCAATTGTCTTCTAAGCATTGCTGATTTTGGAGAACTATGCTGTGCACTGGGTTCCTAGACTAGAGAGAAAATTGACAAAAGGAAGGGAGTTAGCTGGATGCTGAAGATTACAGGTTCACTTTCTGTCTGAGTCACATTCCAAGAATGATACCATGAGAAATATTCTCCTTTTTTCAATCCTAAAGTGTTTATATTTGGGCCTAAGCCAGCAGTAGAGAATCAGGCATCTTGTGCTTTGTATAGAGGAGTTGCTGGTTTATTTTCCAAACAACTGGTTGAGATCCTGTGGAAAACAACATGAAAACAACATTTGCAAACCAGATTGCAAACAGGAAACTCCATGTACAAAAGCGTATTTTTGCTATTTGGTTTTAATCATCTCTGCCTAAATGTTTCAGGAAGTATCTCTAGCTAAAATGATATCTATTTTACATATAACCAAATACCTAATTTCTTTTGGGGACATATATGAGAGTGTAACATAGGAAAGATCGAGTTGGTCCTTCTGCAGCAGGTCAGAAATATTTCTATTCTTTACGCTTCTGTTCTGGAATAAACTTAGAAATTAACTAGTACTCATCATGTCCTGGTGGTAGGATGGGGGGAAATGGAGAAAGTACGCATTGTAACAAGCCCAGCTCCCCAACCCTAGGCCCAAAAGTTTGGAAGAGCTTCAAAGTACCCCCTGCAGCCTTTGACCAAAGCCTGGCAGCTCCAAAGAGGAGCTCAGTAATGGGAACAAAGACTGCCAAATACATTGTGTGCCAGTGCCAGTCAAAGTGAGCTGGCAGAAAGAGCAGCCAGCAAACCAACAGTGCCAAGGTAATAGAGGCCAGGATGGTAGGAGGTGGAGGATGGTTTCCAAGGAGCAGGATTGTTTTTAATTACTTGCTGTAGTGTTACCCCTCAGCTTTGTTCTCTCTGATTGTATATGGATTGTTTCAATCCTACATCCATCATTTCCTCTGACAGAGTTAGAAAGCCAGGGAATGTACAGGGACTTGCTACCAAATTGGGTAGGAATAGGCTTTGACATGAGTGAGATAACCATAGCAGACTGGGCTGGAAAGCCCACTAATTCAGATGATGTATCCCAATGGAGATAAGGCTTTTGCTACACTGAATTCTAGCAACTGGTAATGGAGTGTGTCTAAGAAGTAATTTAAGAAGCCCTAGCAGGCCTTTTGATTTATTTCAGTTAATTTACTCATTCTTATTCTCTACCCTCTGTTTCCAAACTGTTTTGTAGTATTTTCTAGGACAGGGCAATCTCCATGTCCACACTGAGTGGAATAGCAAATCCTAATAGTAGTGGTGGTAGTAATAACTACTATGTTTTAAGCAGCTGCTACATTCCAGGTTCTGCACCAGGTATTTAATCATTATAACCACCATGCAAAGAAGATATTATTCCTGTTTTATAGGTAGCATCTACAAGAGATTAAAGTTAAAAGAGATACAGACAAGGCTACAGGCAAGAATACTCCAGAGATGAGTGCTTTGATGGCAGAATACAGTGATGGGAGGTTGTGACTCAAAAAGGGTCACCTAACTTAGATTCATTGGGACAGGAGACAGGTAGTTGAGAGAGGGTTGTTGGAGGGAGTGACATTTAAATTGAATAATGAGGAATAAATAAGAATTAGCCAGGCAATGGGGGAGGAAAGGGTATCTAGACAAAGAAAGCACTTGTACAAAAGTCTTGATAATGAGGTCACATCAGCTCAAAGTGGTTGGAAGATAGAGTGTGAAGGGAGCATAGGTGAGAGATGAGGCCAGAGGGGTCAACAGAGAGCCACATGGAAGTCTTTCTAGTCCTTGTGGGGAAGTTTAATTGATTTTTAGACAAATGAAAATGTTTGAATGATTTAAAATAGGTGAAAGACAAAATCAGATTTGCAATTCAGAGAACAAATTGCCGACAGGAGAAATGGTAGACAGAGTACCCAGATAAAGGGTAATTCCAGCCATCCAGGTAAGTACTGATGATGTTCTGAATAAGAAAAGATCTTTAGAAAGAAGAATCCCTGGGCATGGTGATTTGAATGAAGGTAGGAGGTGGAGTGGGGGAAGAAGATATTCAAGAATGCTGCCCGTACTAAAATTGTACAGACAAATGTGCTCTTCACTAAAATAATAGGCACAGGAAGGAGGAAGAACAGAGATAGAGAGGAGTGGGGAGTGGTGAAGGATGGTTAGACAATCCTAGTTTTGGACACATTAAAAGGGAGAAGGCTGTAAGTGATCTAAGTAAGAATTTCTAGTAGGTAATTTGATACATGGCTCTGGGGCTAAGGTGAGAAGCATTAGCTAGAGATATAGATTAGCAGTTATTGGCGTGGACTTAATTTTTTCTATAGAGTAACAATAATGTTTATAACAAAGGGCATGAAAGAAGTGCCTTCTGCCCTCCCCGTGAAAACTACTGGTCACAGGGGTACTCTTAGGCAGCTGGAGCATAATTTATGTAAGCTCTGCACGTGAAGCCCATCAAATCTGGAACTACAAATTCAAAGACCATTTCTTTTATCTTTGCAAACTTTCAGACAACAGAAAGGATGCTGGACCTGTTGGCTGCCTGCTGGAGAATGTACGTGTCCCATTTTTTGTCCATTTGTTCATTTCAACCATTTACCAGACCTGTCTAGAAACCCATACTGTTCTGTTTTCTTAGTCTCTCGTGGTACTACAGGACACTTACCTTTCTTGCAACAAGTCCTGCTCCTAGCTATGTAATCACCTGACAGGCACTTTTTGCCTGCTGCACAGATAAAACAAATTCACCAAGACAGTGATAATGTAATAGAGAAAGAATTTAATTAACCTGGGGCTAGACAAGCAGAATTTTATTACTCAAATCAGCCTCCCTGAGCACTTGAAGGCTAGGGTTTTTAAATGGGTAATTTGGTGAGCAGGGGGCTAAGAAATGGGTGCTACTATTGGTTGGGGATGAAATCAAGGGGGTATGAAAAACAGTCCTCCTGCACTGACTCCACCTCTGGATGAGGACCACAGGACCGGTTGAGTCATGAGTTGCAGGTGCAGGTAGAATCAGTCAGTCCCACAATGCAAAAGTCCGAAAAACATCTCAGAAGGCCAATCTTAGGTTCTATACTAGTAATGTTATCTATAGGAGCAATTGGGGAAGTCACATATCTTGTGATCTCTGGCCACATGACTTTTGAGCAGTAAAGGATTACTGGAAAGTAAGCTAGGGAACAGTGGCTGGCTATTGTGGAACCATGCCCACCTCTTAGTAGAATTCAGACCCCTCCCATAATCCTAATCTTGTGACTTTTCAGTAGTCTTACACAGGCCATTTCAGTCCCCAAACAAGGAGGAGGTCAGTTTTAGAAAGAGACTATTATGATCCTTGACTCAGAGTTCAACTATAAATTCCTCCCATGGTTAGTCTGGCCCACTCCCAGGAATAAGCAAGGACAGCCCATCTGTGAAGCTAGAAGCAAGGTGGAGTCAGTCATGCTGGACTTCTCTGACTGTCGTAATTTTCTGTATAGAAAATGAACTGATACACTCACCTACTGTCTTAGATTATGTACTATAACTGCTTTAAAGAAATACCTGAGACTGGGTAACTTATAAAGGAAAGAGGTTTAATTGACTCACAGTTCTTCATGGCTAGGGAGGTCTCAGGAAACTCATAATCATGGCAGAAGGGGAAGCAGGCACCTTCTTCACAAGGTGGCAGGAGAGCGAGCGAGCGAAGGAGGAACTTCCAAACCCTTATAAAATCATAAGATCTCATGAGAACTCACTCACTATCATGAGTACAGCATGGGAAAAACCACCCCCATGACTCAATCACCTTCCTTCCTCAAGGGGATTACAGGTCCCTCCCTTGACATTTGGGGATTACAATTTAAGATGGGATTTGGGTGGGGACACAGAGCCAAACCCTATCAGTGAGCTTGTCAGTGAAGAGTAAGAGACTAAGAAGAGTGCAGTCCTAGGAAACGAAGACTAGTTCTTCATTAGTTTAGTTTCAATTCCCACATCTTATGTCTCAGCTGATCACTCACCTGGTTGTAGATTACCTAGCAATTCTCTAGGTTACTCGATCACTTGTCCATGAATTTCTCTTCTGCCTTATAGTCATGGTTAGTTTGTTTTGTTAACAAACTTAAACTGCCCAATATGAATATGAATCTAAAACTCTTAACCAGTGCAGGAAAACAAAAGAAGCTATTATGTCGATGTTTGGCCATTCAGTATTAAGGAGCCTGAGCAGTGTTCGAGTATTATTGGGTCTCTGTATTATTATTAACAGCATTCTTCAACAAAACTCTGTATTTCTAATAATACTTTAATTTCTCTTTTGCATTGTCTTCATTCTCACTGTTCTAACTTGGATCTTGTTCCTCACTATCTTATTTCTATAGTAGCCTCCTAACTAGTGTCCGTGCTTCCACTTCATTTACCTTGTGTACCAGTTCTGGTTAATTTTCCAAATGCCTTTTTGCAATCTCCTTTTTCTGCTCAACATTACTGCAATGGGACTTGGCTTCCTATAGGCATGGATCCAAATTCCTTAGCTGATTGATCAAGGCTCTTTTATATCTGAAAACACATTGTTGCTGCATTTAGCCACCACCCTCTCCTCTAGATGCAATTCTCCCCTACAAGCATGCAACATCATTTCTGTCTTTTAATTTTTCTTCTATTCTTTCCAGTTAAGTATTCTTTCTGATTTCTCAAAGGTCTAAAAATAGAACTACCATTTGACCCAGCAATCTCATTACTGGGTATACCCAAAGGAAAATAAATCATTATACCAAAAAGACATATGCACTCGTATGTTTTCTGCAACACTATTCACAATAGTAAAGCCATGGAATCAACCTAGGTGCCCTTTAACAGTGGATTGGATTTTTTAAAAAATGTGGCTCATGTACATCATAGAATACAATGCAGACATAAAAAAAGAATGAAATCATGTCCTTCACAGCAACATGAATGCAGCTGGAGGCCTTCATCTTAAGCAAATTAACATAGAACAACCAACCAAATATCACATGTTCTCACTTACAAGTAAGAGCTAAATCTTGAGTACACATGGACATAAAGATGGGAACAACAGACACTGGGGAATCCAAAAAGTGGGAGTGCGTGTGGAGGGCAAGGGCTGAAAGAATTCCTATTGGGCATTATGTTCACTATCTGTGACAAGATCAATAGAAGCCCAACCCTCAGTATCAGACAATGTACTCTTGTAACCTGCATATGTGCTCCCTGAATCTAAATTTAAAATTTTTAAATAAATAATTTTATTTCTGAATACCAACCCAAACATTGCCCTTCCTTAAAACCAAATTGAGCCTTCCTTCCATTTTAAAAATAAACTTTCTTCATTAGCTTCTACTTTATTCCTGTACAATACATATTTCTAGTAAATTGTAAATGCAGAAACTTGAAGGGTTCTCAAAATTATTTGGCTGTATAAATGGAATAGCTGTATAAATTGAGCCCTCTCAAATGGACTTTGCCAGCCTTCTGTGTACAGTCTTGCACTTTATCTTACACCCTAATGTTTGCAAGCCTTACCCCCTACCTGTCATGTCTTTGGTATCCTTCTCAATACCCAGGACCCTATGGAACTGATTTCAAACTGAATTGAGTTGCTGTTTTAGAATTCACTTAGATAGGCTCATCATTTTAAGAATTCTGATGCTACATTATTTGAGGACTTAAGCATTCATTTCCTAGATTTCTTTCTTTTCCAAATATGGAACCTCATTTGTCTTATTTTATTTTTTGAATGAATGCAACAGGTGAAAATTGAGAATATATCCATGATCTCTGGCAGGGTTCCCATGGGATAAAGCGATTTCCACAGAGAGAGGGAAAAGGCATGGGTTATCACTCAGTTCACTGCTTGTGAACATGAATCTGGTGCCTATGAGTCTCTAGAATTTGATGCTCAGCCACTGTGAAGCTTCATAGCATGGCAGCGCCTTACTCTCCCTTCTGAGATAGTTTACATGTGACAGAAACAGCTTTCAAGAATTCCTTGTTGCCTAGAGGGTTAAGAAGGAAATGTAACTCTTTGAGCATCACTGATAAAAGTAAAATCAAAAAATAGACAAGCAAAAAATGGAAGGCTTTTTATAGAAGATCCCCTGTATAACAGAGTATACATATGTTTTTTAAAATTTCTCAACTCTTAATGACTCATTAAAACCATTCTATTTTTTTAAATATTAGAACAAAACCATTTGAACACCCTTCTAATACATTACCTGTAATTGTTGCTGAAGTAATAAAGAAAATAACCTCTCCAAGTCCCAGATGTCATATTATGAAGAAATGTATTTATTACTGATGTATTTATATTCCCTCTTCAAGTGTTTTTAAATCAAAATTTATATGTATAGGAGATATTTCAAACCAAGTCATTTATTGTTTTTGGTATAAAGAGTCATAGCCAACTACAACAGTAAATATCACTTCCTAGAGCAATAGCTTGCACATGCTCAATACAAATGTGATAAATTAGTACATAAAGTTTTAGAGTGCTTAATAAAAGCTTAATAGTTTTCTGACATACTTATTCCCAACTTCTTGGTGCTGTTCATTTCCAGAGCATTTGTACACATGTGAAAAAGAAGCCCTTTAAACACTGCCTACTTTTTACATCCACTGCTCATAACTTGTCTGAGCTATTAAGGATGAAAAAAAAAATCCCATAAATCAAGATGACATGAAGGGAAAAAATCAACTTAATGCCATGAGAAAACAATTTGTTCTTCCCACCAAAATAACCTAAACAAACAGCTGAAGAAACTGTTCTAAAGGATTAAAATATTAGTCAAACGTTTCTTTCTTTGAGATAATTTTGCTTAAAACAATTTTCACATAAAGATAGGTGGCTAGTGAAAAGATTGCTCAAAGGTGTGGTTCTTTATGTTGTGGTTAAGATTTATAGACCTTAAGCCTTGAAGCCATTGAGCATTCATGCTGAACTCAGCTGGAATAGCCTGGGAGGTGGCAGGTCACAGGTTAAAGTAAAAAATGGGTAAGCTTTCCCTTACCCGGTCTTCTCTCTGCCATAAAGCACATGGTTTGGAAGCAGTCTCACTACTCAGATAAGGTTGAAACCACCTGAGTAGATCAAACCAGGGAAATGATCCCCTCTTAGTATATCCAATTCAACTTAGAATTGGAGGCACTATGGTTCAGCAACCCGAAAGTACTGATGAAGCAGAGAAAATGGGATCATACTTCTACAACAATCTGCTTCCAGAGTGGAGCTTGTAGCCTAACCTAAGGGGAAAACAGAGTGAGTACTGTGTCTCATAGGGTAGGGGAAAAGGGAGCTAGAAAGACATATTTATCACAGCTCATCTTGTGGATTTAACATTCTTTTACTCCAAAATTGAAAAATACTCAAAACTCACAAGAAAACACCAGTGGGTAGGTAAAAGTGTCACTTAAAAACTACAATAATGGTCTCTAAAATATATGCCAAAATAGTTGTTGTTGCTTGGGGGTGGGCAGTGCCTACAGCTTTATGCTTGTCATATATAATGCTTAATTGAATACAATGTTATTTTGATTAAATGGGGAAAACAAATGAAAAAGAGACAAATTCGATATACATACTTAGTATCTGTGTTCATCTGCTAGGATGGCCATAACAAAATATCACAAACTGGATGACTTAATATAAATTTATTTTCTCACAGTTATAAAGTCCAAGATCAATATGTCAACAAGTTTAATTTCTTCCAGGACCTCTCTTCTTGGCTTGCAGATGGATGACCATCTTTCCCTTTGTCTTCACATGGTCTTTCCTCTTTATATTGTCTGTGTGCTATCTCCTCTTCTTAAAAGGACACCAATAGTGTTGGATTCAGGCCCACCCACATGACCTCATTTTATCTTAATTCTTTAAAGGGCCTATCTTCAAGTATTCACATTTTGAGGTACTGGGGGTTAGGACCTCAACATACGAATTTGGGGGAAGGAGGGAGACACAATTCAGCCAGTAACAATGATGTACAAAAATTGAAGTAGACTTCTGTTAAATAAAAATTATAGAAGGCCATTTTTCTGGACTAAGTTTCTGCACTAAGCCCCAACAGATCAAATTAAAAATTAAAATGAAGTCAACAATTCATATCACCAAACCCAAACTAGTTTTTTTTGGACCTTCCTAGAAATCATGAGAAGGAGATAACAGCCAGTTTCCCAAACAGACCCATTTAAATCTTTGATCAGCTTGATAATAAATGTCCTTCTGTTTTAATCCTTACAATGAGTGACCTGAAGTAACTTGATGTTAACCAATCAGTTATCACTATTCTATCTACCTGTCCCCAACTTACCAAGACAGTAGCTTCAAAAAAACAAATACACTCTTTGTTTTTTGGTTCTGCTTTCTTCAACCTTTCTCTGCCTGTAAAGCCAACCCTTTCTATTTAGGGAATGAAGTGTTGTTGCTCAATTCTAGAATCACAAGAAAGCCAAATGAGATCTATAAACTTGTAGTTTTGTCCTTTGATACTTGACATAGCTCCTATAAACAATTTGAATCAAACTTACTTTTGCTTACTGATTCACAATAACCTAGGCAAATATGGCAGTTGAGAGCTTGTTATCCTACAGCATCCCACACACTCTCAAACTGTTTGCTTCTCTGTATGCCAGTAAATTCTTTCCAGCCCTCTTTATACTTACTGCATCTGCATTTGTACTCAACAAAAGTGTACAAGCTTCCAGGTACTAAAGTTACGTAAATAGCCTTAGGTAAGCGAAGACCCTGATTTGTAAGCATGTGGAATGCAACTCATGAGTAGGCCACAAATTCAATTTAGTGGATGGTGCCATCGTTTCAATAAAAGAGATTTAAAATATTATAGTGTGTGAAATAGTAATATGAGTAAAGAAATGATGTCAGCAACTATAGAGGAGTAGGATCTCTGAAAATTCTCTACTCCATAGAAGCAATGAGAATAGCGGCAAAATTGTCAGAACCAACTTTTTCAGAACTATGGAAATTAAAGGCTTGCACCAAACCAAGAAACTGGCTGAATCTCAGTCAAAACAGTAAACTTTGCAGCATTTTAACTAAACCTATTCTCACCCCTCTATCCCACCCATGCGGTAGACTTGAAAACCAAAAGCCAACTCAGTGAATTCAGCAGACTGGCAGCTACTGTAGGGGGCCCAACAAGTTTCACAGGGGAGTTCTCTCAAACCACATTCCCAGATAATTATTATTATTTGACCTGTCTGGAGTTTCCTAGAAGAATTCATTCACAAGGCTGGCTTTATTTGATCTGATTGGAGATAGCCTAGTGAAAAAATCCTTTTTTCTGGGGTCACTTGTTAAAAACAATCAGAGGCAAATTTTGAACATTACAGATGCCTGAGGCAGTAGATAACGATTGGGGCAAACAATAGACTCACAAAAAAGCTTAAAAGGAAATTCTGGGGAATGTGATGTGATACGAAGCTTTGGAAAGTTCTGATAATCTCTGGGACTCTGCTGTACATGTGCCTAGGGGTATGTACATGCTCAGGAAAGGCTTGAGATGGCCCTAAACTCTCACCTCTGGCTGACCCTGAGTCTGTATAAGCAAAAAGTCACATGCCTGAACACACATATTGTCCTACAAAAATCACTCAATTGTATACTTTAAGACAGTAAATTTTATGGTATGTGAATTATATCTCAATTTTTTTAAAAAAGCTATTGTTTATCTGAAATTCAAAATAATAAGAATAGGTGGCTCTATCACAATGTTGATTGAAAGAATTCAGATACTTCATTCACATGTAATTCAAAAACAGGCAACACTAATCTATGTTGATAAAGCTTCAAGTAGTGTTTACCTCTTTGGGAGTAGGGCAAGTGTTTACTGTAAGGGAACATGAGAAATCCTTTTTGGGGTCCTCAATATGTACTGTATCTTGATTGAGGCTGTGGTAATAAGGGAGGAGACCACCCCTCATATTGTCTTATGCCCAATTTCTGCCTCTAAAGAAAGAAAAAGTACAAACTAAAAGGCAGAAATGAAATCCACAAGCAGACAGCCTGGCGCCACACCTGGGCCTGGAGTTAAAGATCGACCCCTGACCTAATCGGTTATGTTATCTATAGATTACAGATATTGTATAGAAAAGCACTGTGAAAATCCCTATCGTCTTTTGTTCCGAACTAATTACCGGGGCATGCAGCCCCCAGTCACGTACCCGCTGCCTGCTCAATCAATCACGACCCTCTTACGCGCACCCCATAGAGTTGTAAACCCTTAAAAGGGACAGGAATTACTCACTCAGGGAACTCGGCTCTTGAGACAGGAGTCTTGCCGATGCCCCCAGCCAAATAAACCCCTTCCTTCTTTAACTTGGTGTCTGAGGAGTTTTGTCTGCGGCTCGTCCTGCTACAGTAACATGATAGGTATTATACATACCCATGTATAAATTCATTAAGCTGCACATAGGATTTGGTTTGCTATATGAATTATATCTCAAAAAAAATTTTTTTAAATATAAGTATAAACATTATTTTATCAAAGTTTTGCTGCAGTTGAATATATGTGTATATGTATAACTAGGTCATGATGTAAAATATATTTATTTCTGTGGGCATGATCAAAGTGTTTGGAAATCCTAAACTAGAATGTTAGAATTCTATGTAGAAACTTGCATACTTTGAGATATGAACAAATTGTATTTATCAGTCACATTTCTTGGAATACAATTTTTTAAAACTACAAGTTGTGAGAAGTATTGCTGTAATAAACAACCACACAGTGAGTCAAAATCTTCGGCCAGGTGCAAGTGGCTCATGCTGGTAATTTCAGCACTTTGGGAGGCCAAGGCAGGAGGGTTGCTCAAGCCCAGTAGTTTCAGATCACCCTGGACAACATGATGAAATCCTGTCTATACCAAAAATGAAAAAAATTAGCCAGGTGTGATGGCATGTACCTGTGGTCCAAGCTACTCAGGAGGCTAAGGTGGGAGAATCACTTGACTCTGGGAGGTCGAGGCTGCAGTGAGGCCATGTTTGTGCCACAGCACTCCAGCCTGGGTGGCACAGCAAGACCCTGTCTTAAAAAATAAAAAAGTATTCTAGCCTTATCATTGTCAACTGAAGAATGACAAGATTCATAAATTTGGAAAGGAGAGCTTTGTTTCTCTTAAAGGGTTGCAGACTGGTCTACAGGGTGGCCATTCTGACAGACTGGAAAGCATAGCCTCCAGTCAGAAGCCCGACATAGACACTTTGAGGGAGGGGCAAAAGGAAAAGGAATTTACATTGAGCAAGGTGGCACATATACAGATTTAATAAGCTGTACGAGGAGTCATGAATATTTATGGAAGAAGAAATGTGCGCATGTGCAATTGATTTTCATACCCCTTCATGGGTCTCTTGTGCAAAAAATGCCAGCATCAGCAAGATCCAGAGGTGGAGTTTTTGGCTTGCTGACATCAAATGCTGAAACAGAGGACACGAAAAACCCTTACTGCACATTCTCCATAGACTGTCGAGAACTACTCCCTGATTGGTATCAGGAAAAAAAAGGGGACAGTGGCAGGTGGTTGGTTGATATAAGTGGTGGAGTATTTTGAAAGGACTGGTTTTTGTTTATCCCTTATGGAAGAAAGTCTAATGGCAGTTAGCAAGAAAGGAGGTATAATGGGGCATGTCTGATCTCTCATCCCAAGGCATGGTCGAAAACTCAGCTTTCAAGGTTACTCTGGAGTCCCCTTGGCCAAGAGGGCATCTTCTCAGTTTGTTGGGGGTTTTAAGGTTTTGTTTTTCTTTCTTATCGCCAACCGTCTGAATCCCAGCTTTAAACACCCTTCTTTATGAACGTTTCACTTCCAAAGCCAGAAGTGACCTCTTTACTTTCTAAATTTTACATTATTTCATTGCTTTCTTTGATACAGGAGCTAGAAAGAAATATTTTAGGCAGATAGTGAGGGTAAGGGAGTCTTCCATAAGTTTTCCTTTTAATGAAAAGCAACCCCCAAATAATTTCTTTTCTAACAGAAAGCAGTCTGAAAAGTCAAGCTGTAAGCATAGATAAGCAAGCTAAAAGCTTTTATAGGTAAATGCCAGCAGCTGAGCCAATAGAAAAAAGGCTACCTGGGGGCCAGGCATGTTCAACATGGCGGGTCCATCTTCTTTTTTCTTTGTCAACCACATGTACAGCAAGAAACAAACATCATGGCACCAGCTAGGTAGAGAACCCATCTGCATAATATAGGATTAGGGTGGGATGGCCAGTTTCTTTGTGCATTATGCAAACATCATACCTGGTCGGATCCATCTCTTGGGTCCTGTGTAAATCAGACACTGCCTCCTCAAGCTGTCTATAAAACCGCATGCATTTCACCCCAAAACCGGAAGACCTATTCAGGCACCCCTCTCTCTCTGCAGGAGAGAACGCTATTCTCTTTTTCTTTTGCCTATTAAACCTTTGCTCTTAAACTCACTTCTTGTGTCTGCGTCCCCGATTTCCCTGGTGTGGGACAGTGAACCTCGGGTATTTACCCCAGACAACAACGCTGCTTCATCTTTATTATAGTATATTTACCTCTGACAATAACCTGGCATAGTATTCTTGTATTATTTCCTTTCCTGATGATAAAATCCTGGGAAATCCTAGGATCACATGATTATATTATTCCTTTCCTCATTTCCCATAAAGCTTTATGTTGTAGTTTGCAAATAATAGATGTGGCACAAAAGAAAGAAATCAATAAAGGTAAGTGACCTTAAACTATGTAAATTTAGAAGTTTAAAATTTATATAAGAATATAAAAATCTAATATTTAAGTACAAATTAAAACTTATCAAACAATAGGTAAGTAAAACTGTGTGGATGTCTGTATATATGTATAGATGCATGTATGTATGTATACATAATTTATTGTGTGTACCTGGAAGTTTAAATCTATCATTCATTAGCAAGTCAAAATGATTACCGGATTCTGAGCTCAAAAGTCCCCTTTTCTGTTCTGTATCTCACCTATAGGTTGCCAAACCAAGTTTATAGTTCACTAATGTCAGGGAGAGCTGAGGAAAATCAATAAGAAAACAAAGATCTTAACCTAGAATCAGAACGAAGGATTTTGACTCTTCACTAGAACAAGCAAGTTATCATCACTTGGCTTGTACATACCCAAGAAATTGCAAAGATAGAGATGAACCATGCTCCTGAATCAAATAACTTTTTGCTTAAATATTTTTTAAAATAATGAAAACAAAATTTGTCTCTTTCTAATTGAAACTCACCCTTTATATGATGTTTTGTGATGAAGGCAATAAATCACAGAATCCAAATAGGAATAAAATATGTATTTCTTCAGGGTTGTGCCTTTCATGGACAGCTCATGGGTCAACAGTTTAAACTGCATGTCATCTTTCTTGTTGGTAACTGTTGCTATTCTTGCTGATTGACTGTAATTGATTGGCCAGTGGGTGGTAAACAGCAGGACAGTGAGACCGCACAGCTTTAACAGCAATGAGGAAGCACTTCAGACATTTTTCAAGACCTTAAGTGGTCTAGTGTTTATTTGCTTTCAAAGGCACGTATGTGACTGTGCAATCTTAACTGTAAGAAGATAAAATCTTTTTGAAAAGCAGAATTCTTTTTTTTTCTTTTTTTTAATTTATTTTTTATTATTATACTTTAAGTTTTAGGGTACATGTGCATAACGTGCAGGTTTGTTACATATGTATACTTGTGCCATGTTGCTGTGCTGCACCCATCAGCTCATCAGCACCCATCAACTCGTCATTTACATCAGGTATAACTCCCAATGCAATCCCTCCCCCCACCCCCTCCCCATGATAGGCCCCGGTGTGTGATGTTCCCCTTCCCGAGTCCAAGTGATCTCATTGTTCAGTTCCCACCTATGAGTGAGAACATGCGGTGTTTGGTTTTCTGTTCTTGTGATAGTTTGCTGAGAATGATGGTTTCCAGCTGCATCCATGTCCCTACAAAGGGCACAAACTCATCCTTTTTTATGGCTGCATAGTATTCCATGGTGTATATGTGCCACATTTTCTTAATCCAGTCTGTCACTGATGGACATTTGGGTTGATTCCAAGTCTTTGCTATTGTGAATAGTGCCGCAATAAACATACGTGTGCATGTGTCTTTATAGCAGCATGATTTATCATCCTTTGGGTACATACCCAGTAATGGGATGGCTGGGTCATATGGTACATCTAGTTCTAGATCCTTGAGGATTCGCCATACTGGAAAAGCAGAATTCTTACAAAAATATATGCTTAGTCAAAATCCCAGGTATTACTAAATACTCATTCTCTTATTATCCTCTCTTCATGTCTTAATTTAAGCATCTTCAATTGTGAATCTACTTCTTGGCAGAATTCTTCTTCACAAATTTTGAGTAGATAATGACAGAAGAGCTTTCTCCAACTTCAACATCTCACTTCCACATTCATAAAATTTGTAATTTAAGAGCTGACCTTCATAGAAGATTCTCTTTAATGTACATAGCACACAATCATTGGCTTAAAAAAAAAAAGTAGGATGGTAAAATAAAAGCAGTTTTCACTGATTTTACTTCTTGTTGAGAGCAAAGTTTAGACACACATCTTCTTTAAGTTTGCTTTTGATATGGTGCTGAGAAAGCTTCAACCACCTAGATTTCAGACCTGTGATCTAAGAATAGAAAGTTGTAATTTATTATCAGAACTGTCATGTCTGGGATTTGATTTTACCCCCCTTACAAACTAATAAATTAATCAATTACTGTTTCATAGATTCTGGTAGAAGACACAAGACTCCTGGCTCAAAAACAAATAATTTTATTATTCACAGCACAGCAAGTTGATGAGCATCAGCATGATACGTTCGTTTTGCTCTACTTCCTATGGGGGTAATGCAGAGAGCCAGATGGAGACTGCATACATAGCAGGTTTGCTTGCAGTTAGAGGAAAGAAAGCAGCAGCATGCCCAGGAGTAGTCAGGAGGAGTCCTGAATTTTCAAAATAGATCTAGATAATTCTTACTGTCTTATTCCCAACCATTACCCTCAAGGCAGCCAAAAATAGATGAACATTTTCTAAGGACAACAGCATTCAGTGACCAAACTGCATTACTAAGATGTGTCAACTAGGGGGATGTGATGAGGGGGAGTCAGAAATATCTTTGGACTGATTTTTGAAGAAGTCTTTCTAGTGCTCAACAATACCAGATGCCTGTAGATGGTATGGAATGTGGAATGTCCATCAAATAAATGGCCCTTAATAATTAGCCCATTTTGAGGCTGGGTGCGGTGGCTCATCCCTGTAATCCCAGCATGTTGGGAGGCTGAGAGGGGCAGACCACAAGGTCAGGAGTTCGAGACCAGCCTGGCCAGTATGGTGAAACACTGTCTTTACTAAAAATATAAATATTGGCCGTGCGTGGTGGCAGGGGCCTGTTGTCCCAGTTACTCCGGAGGCTAAGGCAGAAGAATCTCTTGAATCCAGGAGGCAGAGGTTGCAGTGAGCTGAGATTGTGCCACTACACTCCAGTCTGGGTGACAGAGCAAGACTCTGTCTTAAAAAAAAAAAAAAAAATGTACTAACCTTTGGGACTAAAGGCATATTTTTTAACTCCAGGTGGGCTGGAAAGCAGAAAACGTGACACAGTTTAATTTCAAAGCCTATAGCGATGTTGCCAGAGATGAGACAGTAACATCAAAACCAGAAAAAGATTCAAGAGTGGCAAGATACCAACAGTAGCTCCAAGAGAGAGTCAAGGGTCAATGCATGCAATTTTTCAAAGTAAACAGGGCTAGCACATCATGAAATGTGGCTTTTTTTTTTCCTGCAAAACAAATGAGTCAACTTTGACAGAAATAAAAAATCTAATATACATTGGTAGCTTCTGCATCAGAAACATAGAATAATATGTGCCCAGTCCATGATGGTGGCTATGTTGTCATGTCTGCTGTGATGATGACCTGGGTGGTACAGGGTTATCAACTACTTGGCCCTAAAGAGGAATGTCTTTAATCTGCCTGTCTGAGATCTAAGTGGCAGACCAGATGGCTCAGACATTAATAACGACCCAGGAGTCAACAGAAATGTAGCAAAGCTGAACAAAGGGGGATTGAGCAAGGCTATGAGGACTGTCCTGAGTTTGCTTACCAAGAGGATTGACTGTGTCTGCTTTTGGTTTCACATAGCTAGACTTAACGCTGAACAGTGAGTGGCAGCAGCTCAGTGGACACCATCAGGTGTCAAGCCAAAGCTGAACTCACAGGCCCAATCATTTAGTGAAGCCTCTTTGAATCTAGGTTTCAGCTACTTCAATTCCATTTTAATGTAAAACGGAGATGACAGTTGGGCTGGGCTAGCTGCACTAATGAATATGCCATTGCCATTGCCATTTAGTGAGGCCTGTGGGTTCCCACCCATCTTGTTAGTCATGAGTTCAAGTTAACCCACTCCTGTTATGAGTGAGAGATACCAGGCAGAAAGGCCACAAGGGGTCCCCCATGAGTAAGGCATTCCATTTCAAGAGCCTAGTAGTAGCACACGCCAATAGCTGCATTTCAAAAAGGGTGTACTTGGTGGCTGTATCAGGCAGGTGGTGCTGTTTCACTGGGAAATAGCCTGAGTCCTCCCATAGTCTTTCAAGTCTATAATTGTGAGGATGATTTTCTGCTAGAGCACCCTGCAGGAGACAGTAGGTGCAGCAGTTCCTGAGCAAGAGAGTGCCTTCTAGCACTTAGGGGATGGAGAAGTACAGGTATCTACCACAGCATTCTGTTTTATTTATTTTTATTTATTTTTTTTTTTTTGTTATACTTTAAGTTCCTGGGTACATGTGCACAACGTGCAGGATTGTTACATATGGATACATGTGCCATGTTGCACACCATTCTGTTTTAAATTCAGATGTGGGAACACAAAAATCACTACATTGGATTAGCCCAGTGGGCCCCACCTACAGTGTCGCTAACAAAGGTAAGTCCCATCAAAACTCCCATCAGTTGAATTTGAGCATCATTTTCCCCTAAGGAAACATAGACCAAGAAGTTAATAAGTGTGTGGATTAGGGCTATAGCAACAACTGCCAGGAAACAACACAGTCTCCAGCAAGGAATGCATGGCGTGCAGGGTGGCAACAGAGAGTATCTCACAGGAAACAGGGAAGATAAGGAGGCTTTTTCTTTGCCCTTGATCTTTCCAGAATTAGCACCTAAGCACAGTTACACTTCCTTCCCTGTGTACCTCCCAGCATCTGAGTGTCTGGGACTAGGAACCCTTTTTTTGCACCTGCATAGCCCACTGTGGCTCCCACCTAACAGCCTTCATGTCCTTTGGTCACCCTGCACTTAGTGTTCTGTCTTCCTTGGCAGCCAAGTTGGGCTGCAGCAAGGATAAGATACGCTACAGCAGCTGATTCTGCACCATTAGTAACAGTTTTGCACTCATTTTAGGTTTCCAGCAGTCACTCATTTGCAGCTGAGAGAAACAAACTTCCAATATTTTTAGCTCAACCAAAGGTCTATGTCAAATAGCAAGGTCATGATTGCTGACACCATTTATTTCAACTTTTTGGATTCCTAGGCTCCACAACCACAGCCACATTGCCTTTCAGCTGGGGCTGCAGGGTTTATTGCTTCATTGTCATGGTAGCAATCTTTTGTCCTCTTCCCTGGAGGAGAGTAAACAATAACCAAGGTACTTTTGGGCAGTTTGTTTCAACCTTACCTCTCACTGCCTAGGCTCATTAACAGGACAGGAAAGGGCCCTTACTCTGCCCCCTCCATCCTTCCTTACCTCTTGGGTGAGTACATTCACTACCAGTCCCAGGAGTCCTCCTCTGAACCCAACTTTTAGGGTTCTTGTCTTTCCTCTGCCAGAAAGCCAATCTCTTTCAATATTCTATCCTTATCTCTAAAACTACTGGGTCTAGAATTTTATTTTACCCTCCTTACAAACTAATAAATTAGTCTATTACTGTTTCAAGAATACTGGCAGGAGACACAAGATTAATGGGTCAGAGGCAAAAGAATTTATTACTCACAGTTCAGCAAGTAGCATGAGCATCCGCATGTTTGCTTTAGTTCCTCTTGCCCCCCGGCTTGGGGTGGTGAGGAAGAGGGCACAGATGAATGCTACATATACAGGCTGGGTTTGCTTTGTAGCTGAGGAACACCTTGCATTTTAGAGCAAGCAGTAAGCAAGCCTGCTCTTTCTCCTGAAGGGGAGACCTTACTTCTCCCACAAGGGTATCTAATACAAACCCTGAGAAACGGTCCAGATAAAGAATAGTCAGGAACTTGCATTTTGAATACACCCTGCAGGAAAAGACGGGGAATCTCATGGTCCATGACAACTGCCTCTCCCAACATTAACATGTTTGACCACCCATTACACACGATAAGATACTCTACTAAGTTCCTTTCCTGCCTTATTTCATTTAATCAGCAAGCCAACTCTGTGAGTCAAGTACCATTATTATCATCCCCACTTTATAGATGAGAACACTGATGTTTAGAGAGTTTAATAGGCCAAAATCACAGAACTGTAAAAGGAGAAACTAGTGTTCAAATCCAAGTCTCATACCAAGACCCATTCTCTTAACCACTGTCTGTGTCTGTTCAGTTGTTGACTCAGGATTCTGCAGTGTTCTTCAGGATATTTTAATAAATATGTACTTACCTAGGGTTGAACACGTACACACCCAAAGACATGTTAATATCTAGTCAGTTTAAACACAAATGTTATGAGGGCAGACGTGTTTCACCTACTTTATGTGAGGTTGATAATGGTTGCCTTCTCTGTGTCGATGCAGGTAAAATGTCTACAAGATATCTTGGAGGGTCAGCATTTGCCTCTGTTTACCGCCAGCCTCTCAGAGTTTATACTTATTGTTCTAATGTATTTGTAGTGCCCCTACAGGGGAATCAAACAATTATTCATCATAATTTTTATCATGAGGGTAGTTTTATTAAAAAATTATCGAAAAGATAGAGGAAAAGGAATTAATTGGGAAATCTTACATATCTGAGCAGCACTTCCTAACTTTATATATCAAAGCAGTCTTTTCAAAACCATTGTAAGAAAATGTATATACTCTGCAAACACAGTAGTAATCTGATTAAACATTTTCTTGTTTATTTATTTTTTGTTGAGACAGAATCTCATTATGCTCCCCAAGTTAGTCTCAAACTCCCGGGCTCAAGCCATCTTCCTGCCTCGGCCTCCTACAGTACTGGGATTATAGGCGTGAGCCACCATGCCTGGCCAGATTAACATTTTCTGGTGCACATCATCGCTTTTCTAATTATTCCTGCCTTGTTTTCTGGTTTTCCCACAACTCAGTAACTCCCCATCTACATCCAACAGATAAACTCCAGCCAGTACATGCAAACAATAAATATGCTAGAAATGCGTAAAAGGCCAGTTAACCTGGAGATATAATTCAGTCTACTGGAATAACATTTATTCAATAAAACATTTTAACTGAACACTAGTTATGTGCATGTCATTGAAAGTCCTGAATATGGAAAATAAACTTTAGATCAATTCCCACTGATATGTGTATTACCTAACAATATGCCCACATGTATCTGAAATAATATTAGAGTGAAACATTCAACATAATTTAAAAATATGAATTATAATTATATAAATAAATATGTAAATATGTGAATATAAATATGTGTGGAATGAAAACATAAATGAATTTAATAGAAATTAAATCTTTCATAATTTAATATTTGGTAAAATTATTTCAATTCATAAAAGTTGAACAAGATCAATAATAATGACAGTAATAAAAATAGTAGACACTATTTCCAGGAGTTTATCACCTAATCAAGGAGAGAAAAAATTCTCAAGAAATGGCTGCATAATACTTTCCAACCAATATAACCTATGTGCAAATTTCCACTCTGCCTTTTCTTTAACGTTTTATTCTGTATAGAGAAAACAATATGGAAAGGGCCCAGAGTGAGAAAGGAGATGGGAAGTAAAATTTTCATTCAGTCTGGACATCTGTAACAGAGAGATATAACCTCTAGGGTAGTTAAGGTACACACAAGCCTATGGGGAAAATGATGTGGTTTGAAAGGTGTTTAAATCCATTTACACTTTTTAGCAGATTAGACCACCTGCTACACAGCAATATCCTGAGGGTATTGATTGAGGACAGCTAAATTTTGATGAAAGAAAGGATAAAGACCAGAATGGAAGTTATTTAGATAGGATTTCAGATTGCTGAGTGAGACAGCTCAGGAGGAAGCCCTTAAGATTAAAGAGGTACCAGCATGAGGGCCTAGGGTTTCTGGGAAAAATTAGGAAGGAAGAATGGAGAGGGAATAAAAGTAGAAGTGGGGATTTAAATTTTAGTTTTCATGCCCAGAATATCACGATTTAATCTTGAAAAGAGCATCTGGCTCTCATTCATTTTTGTACTGACATAACATACCTTCTATTTGCTAACTTTCAGGGATAATCATTCAGAATGGCAGCCTCTATACTACTCTCATTAGGATTGCTTGGAAAGATAGTCCTTCTGTGGATGAAATGTATGGTACCTAGGAGTATACCTAGCCACCATAATTAAAGTATAATAGGCAAGTAGATAAACAAATGGTTAGATCAAGAACAGTAAGCCAGGCGTTCCAAAGTATTTGAGTTTCTTTCATTTTGCTCTGGGGCAAGTCACCTGACCTCTTTGTCAGAGTTTTCTCATAGTTAAAATAGGGCAAATAAATTCTTTCCTACCGTGTTTCCTGGGAGTATAAAATTAGGTTCATTTTAAAGAACTGTGTAGGAGTTCAATATTATAACACTGAACATATGGAATCTTCCTAGATAAACTTCAAAATATTACATTATTTTTGTTAAAAAAATTAAACTCCACTATTCTCTCTTTGAACCATCTCTCTCACAATGTTATCATTGTACACATTCTGAAATTTACAGACATACTTCCTGCTGAAACACAGATAGCAGATAAAACGAGGTTCTGGGCTCCAAAAAGAACAAAAGCCTACACACAAAAGACTTTTTCTCCCAGAGGTCACGAAATTCAGCTTGAAGAATTGGCAAACACCCAATATATCATTCAGCATTACCTGTGTATATTGTCTGAGTCCACTACAGCAAGCCAACTAAATGATGAGAACTCCCCTCTGGAGATTAATTATGTTTCCTTTCCTATTCTGCATTGAAGTCTCTCTCTTGATAATGTACTCCCAGAACTTCAATTTCCAGGTTACACGCAATATTAAAAGTAGTGGATTCATAGTTTTGAATTGCTGTTCTTTCTCATTCTCATTCCTCTTTTCAGAAAACACAAAGAATGACCAGCTAATTCAAACAGCCGTATAATTTACAGATGGAGATTCTGTAGTGCAATCATGGAAGATTTTTGCTCTCCTCATTGTTATGCTTCTTCTGTTAGGATCATCAACAGCAGGTAAACTTATCAAAGAAAATGACAGATAATTAATCTCTCAGGACATAGAGAAGAGAGAACAATTTAAATAGTGTCTCTTCTCATTTTTAGTCGTATAGGCTTTCATTTTTTAAATCCAACACTTTTAAAAACATAAGAACTTTTCAGAGAAAAAAAAGACATTTCGTTGGTATATTTTTGTGTCAGTTTATAACCAGTGTTGAGACTTTAAATGTCTTTTATAAATTTCATAGTACCTAACACAAGAGTAGGTATGTGACATGTATTTAACACTTATGAAGTTTAGATCCAGACTTAAGCTTCATACTAAAATGTTTTTCCTTAATGATGCTTTATATAATTCCAAGAAAACTCAAAAATTTTCTGAAATCCTGCCCTCCAAGTTCAATATGGTTTTAAATGAGGTTCTTCTTCCCACATTGAGGTAATTCCCACAATCATCTAATAAATTCACTCTGCTATATCCATTGCATGATACATTCCTCTGTTGTTCCAACCTTTATTTCACTTGATATGAACACAGTTATCCCCAAACATACACTGTGCTCCCTTTCTTGCCCTCTGTGGCAGGTTTTCAGAATTTTCCTTCAATTGTTATTGCTCCTCAAAGAGCCTCCAGCTTCATCCATCAGAGCATACACACCCAGTTTCTGCTGAGCAGGGGCTGGTGGAGTCAGATGACTCTACTTGTCTAGGACCACAAATACTATGTTTATATTTGAATAAAAAAGGGGAAAAAAGCTAAAATACATGAAAATGTATGGTCAAAAAACAAAATAGAAAAGGTAAAAAGTGATCAGGTGAGCAACTTTCATATACAGATAATAAATAGAAATCTTTAGAAGCCATGGTCTACCAATTCTTATTTGTCTTGCCAATTAAGGCAAAAACATACATGTGGAGGCTGGGCATGGTGGCTCGTGCCTGTAATCCTAGCACTTTGGGAGGGTAAGGCGGGCGGATCACCTGAGGTCAGGATTTGGAGACCAGCCTAGACAACATGGTGAAATCCCGTCTTTACTAAAAATACAAAAATTCGTCAGGCATGGTGGCGCAAGCCTGCAATTTGAGCTACTCAGGGGGCTGAGACAAGAGAATCACTCAAACCCAGGAGACAGAGGTTGCAGTGAGCCAAAATTGTGTGACTGCACTCCAGCCTAGGCTACAGAGTGAGACTCTGTCTCAAAAAAAAAACAAAGCAAAACAAAAAACATACATATCGGAACCACAAATAAGTGTTCTCCAGTAATAATGCTGTTCAATCAAGAGTAAAGACTAGAAGATAGTCGTTAGGGGGTCCCTCTTTCGAGCCTGCTATCTAGGCTCTAATCCCGTTCTGCTCCTTGTAAGGCCTTGGGCAGGTTACTTAACCCTCAGGGGCTTCGGTTTGCTCATCTGTAAAGTGGGGAGGATTTCTCTAGGTTTGTCTACCTCTTCAAAGAGCTATGGTGAGAATGAAAATTAATCATGTGTAAAATATTTAGGTCAGTGTCTAGCATGCAGTAGAGGACTCAGTTATGTAAACTGTTCAACGATTATCATGCCTGTCTTTAGACCTTTATGGTACAACTGTAATCCTTTCTCATCAGACCAACCAATGTACCAGGTCCACAAAAAAAGATCAGATAAGTAGATATAAAGAATTTCATTTCTTCATGAAAAAACCTGAAGAGATTATTGAATTGACTCAGAAACTCATACTCTCTGCTCTGAATCTTGATTAACTTTGTTAGTAGTTAAAATACACATTTATTCTTTTTTAGCCTTTTAAATTACCAAGCTCATAGGCTGGGCGCAATGGCTCATGCTTGTAATCCCAGCACTTTGAAATGCCGAGGCGAGCGGATCACGAGGTCAAGGGATCGAGACCATCCTGACTAACACAGTGAAACTCCATCTCTACTAAAAAATACAAAAACATTAGCCGGGCGTGATGGCGGGCACCTATAGTCCCAGCTATTCGGGAGGCTGAGGCAGGAGAATGGCATGAACCCGGGAGGCGGAGCTTGCAGTGAGTCGAGATCCGGCTACTGCACTCCAGCCTGGGTTACAGAGCGAGACTCCGTCTCAAAAAATAAAAATAAATAAATAAATAAATAAATAAATAAATAACCAAGCTCACCAATATTAGTTTTTGTGATATAACATGCTGTGAAAATTACTACGTCAGTCTATTCCACACTTGAAATCAATTGACCTGGAAATGAAAAAATAACCAAATCTAACATTTGATGCAAACATTATCATAGAAGCAGTGATATGGAGCCCTTACTTAACCAGTGACTAAAATATTATTTCAGAAATGGAATTTTGCCTAGGAAGAAATTACATTTTAAAATAGTGACCGAAGAATGTTGAAGGAAGATACAAGAAATATGGAACAAAAGTGAAGGTGGCTTATCAGAGAATTTGTGACCTGTATGTAGGAAGTTTGAGACTTTGGGGGATGCTAAGGAGAATAACATGTGATCACTGCTCTCAAAAAGCTTACAACTCTGCAGTCATATGGTGTACTTCTAATGTCAGGCACAGTGCGAATTTCTTCTATATATACCATCTGGAGTAAATACTGAAAATCAGTTTATTGGACCCCATGATGAACCCAGTTTGAACCTGCCTTCCTGTATAATAAATACTGGTAAGCTAAAAACTACATTTTTAGATTCCCTTGCAGTTAGAAATTTGCAGGTGTTATAACGGGGAGTTTCTTCTGGCTTTATTGTTCTTGGCTATGTAAAATCCAAAATCAGTTCCCTTGACTTCCTGGGGCTTCTTTATTCTACCTAATACTCTATAATAAATATCTCCCCTTTCTGCTTAAACTAGCTTATTAGAGTTCTCCAGAGAAACAGAACTAAAAGGGTGTGTGTGTGTGTATGTGCACGCATGCTCATGTGTGTGGTGAGAAAAAGAGATGGAATTGGCTCACATGATTGTGAAGACTGGCAAGTTCAAGATCTCCAGGGTAGGTTAGCAGGCTGGAGACCCAGGGAAGGGTTGCAATTTGAGTTCAAGGACAGTATGCTGGCAGAATTTCTTCTTCCAGAGAGGTCAGTCTTTCTACTGAAGCCTTCAACTGTTTGGATGATACTCACTCCCATTATAGAAGGTAATCTTCTTTATTAAAAGTCTACTAATTAAATTTTAATCTCATCTAAAAAAATCCTCACAGAACCATTTAGACTAACACTTTACCACATATCTGGGTACCATGGTCTAGCCAATTTGACACATTTTTAAAAAATCATAACTAGAGTGGATTTTGTCCGTATAAAGAGCTCTATCATATCATTTCACATAATCCTCACAGTAAACTTGCAGGTTAAGGACCACAATCCTTATTTCATAGATAAGAAAACCAAATTACAAAATGTCTTGCACTGCACCATGAAACTAGTAAGTAGCTGAATATGATTTGAAGGCAGAACTCTAGATTCCAAGCCCAGTGCTCTTTCAGTTACACTACTACTGCTAATAAATTCATCTGGGAAGATAAAACTAACCACGTGAAGAAATAAATGGTGAAGACAATAGCAAATACCCCAACTGTAGAAGGAATTTATATATCTATCATATTTATATAATTTGGGCCTAGGGTAGAGTTTTATGGATAAGGTGGGTTTTAAGATGGGTAAGATATATGCCAAGGAAAGAGGGAAAACACTCCAGATGAAAGAAACAGCAAGCAAAAGCTGAGCGTGGGTAAAGGCATTAAGATGTGAAGATGGAGAGAAGTTCAGGCTGACTTAGGAAGTAGTGAGGAAAGAAGTTTGATGCCTAGATTGGAACTTATTGTGAGTGTTAAAATTGATAACACAGGTAGACATTACAGTTTCTTGGGCAGAGAGCATCTTGATGAATGTGGTGTTCAGCTATTGCTCCTGTTCTAGTAGCTCCCAGTCTTCATTTCTAGTCCTGGCACATCAACTCTATATTTCCACCTGTTCCCACAACATGCTTTATTATCACCTTATATCTCTCATTTCCGATGCCAGCCATTTTTCTCCCAGACAGGTGCTCTTTCTTAACAATGGTATTGCTATTTCTTCCAGCCTTCCAAACTACATCTTTAATGCTTCCTTCTTTTTGTTCCCTAGATCTAATGTTCAACAGGGCCTCATTTCTTCATCTCAATTGTCACTTGAGAACTGGTAAGGTTTAAGTGCAGCTCGATGTGCCCAGATTACAATAATAGTTTCCTAACTGATATCTCTGTTTCTAGCATAAAGGAGGATTGTAGAAAAAATATGCTTAAGCTCTCAACAGCGTGTGGCTGGTTCTCCAAATTCTAAAGGTTATTTACAGTTTACGTAGTAAAAGGGTCACCACAGCTCTAAAGATCTGGCATAATTCTTAAAAAGCAGTAAGTCTATTAGATATATTCCCTAGCCCTTACTCCCAGGCAGAATTAATTATTCCCCTGAGACTCTAAACTTGCCTAAAGATAGGATATATCACATTGTTTTATAGTTAATTATTTATATGCCTGTCTGCCCCTGAAGTGTAAGATTTTTACTCCGGTATCACACCACTTTTTCACCACTAAGCACGATTATTTGTTCCATCATATCCTCACTTCTCTGTGTACCTAATTTAGAGCTAATTATTCATCATAATTACTATGTTACAAAAAATTATTTCTTTAACATATCTCTTCTTCCATCTTACATTCTTGGCAAAGCCCTGACTCTCAAACCTACCAGTCTTCTTCCCTGTCAGCACCCAAACAACTAAACTTTGATGGAGGGTAATTTTAAAATCAGACTGATCAATCTCACTATAAATGCATGAACCAAATATAAAGTGGTCACAATACCTTGCATTCTCCTCTAATTAGCACCATTTTTGTCCTCTTCATAGTGAAAATCCTGCCTCCACTTTGTCACCTCACAGTCTCTCCTTTTCTTCGTTATACTTGTTAGTCTTCTCCTTATACCATTCCACTGAGACTACTCTTGATAAGATAAACAACAATCTCTATCTTGCCAAATCCAATGGATTCTACTCTGTTACTTAACCTTTCAAGAACATTTAAGACAACTGGTTGCTTGATTATTTTCCTACTCACTGATCACTTTATCTCAATCTCTTTTGCGTCCTGCTTTTTAGCTCAACCTCTAAATTTTGGAGTGATTTGGGACTCAGTGCCGGGTAACTTTTTCCCCTATCTACACATTTTAAGTATTTCATCCAGTACTGTGAGTTTCAATATCATCTGATTAACATGGTGGTCCATATCTATATTTCTAAACTAAACCTCATCTTGAGACTCGCTTATCTAACTGCCCTTTAGATGTCTATTTGGATGCCCAGTAGCATCAGAAAGTTAACATTATCGCAAAAGAACTCTTTCCCATTCACCCTCACAAATCTGCTTCTTCCCCCCCCCCCCAATTTTCCCATCTTAGTACTAAATTTACTATCTAAATAAATGTTCAAGCCAAAACATCTTGAGAAACTGTTCTTGATTCATCTTTATTTAAACAACATCCACCATTTAACCATTAACAAGACCTATAGACTTTCCTGGATTTCAAATCTGTTCATTCCCTGTTTCCCCTCTACACTTCATCTCTACACAACACTCAGTCAAATCTTTTAAAACTGTAAGCTAGCTATGCTATTCCAGTGTGTTACCTTTCCCTTTCCATCAGACAGAATAAAATGCAAAACTTTTTCCTAGCTTACCTTTACCATTGTCCCATAGAACTCTTTTCCTCAGCCACCATGCTTTCTCCATACTTGTCTTCCTTCTCCTTCTGACACACAGAAAACATATTTCTACGTTAGAATTGTCACGCAGCTGCACCCTTGGCTTGGAGTGCTCTTCCTTTTGATATTCATGTGACCAGATTTTTTGGGGGCAGCGGGGGATGGAGTTTCACTCTGGTTGCCCAGGCTGGAGTGCAATGGCGTGATCTCAGTTCACTGTAACCTCCACCTCCCAGGTTCAAGCAATTCTCCTGCCTCAGTCTCCTGAGTAGCTGTCATTACAGGTGTGTGCCACCACATCCAGCTAATTTTTTTAATTTTTCACCATGGTGAGATGGGGTTTCACCATGTTGGCCAGGGTGGTCTCAAACTCCAGACCTCAGGTGATCCACCTGTCTTGGCCTCCCAAAGTGCTGGGATTACAGGTGTGAGCCACCATGCCTAGCCTGTGACCAGCTCTTAATGGCTATTCAGGTCTCATTTCCAATGTGACTTCCTCAGAGAGGCTTTCTCTGCTCATCAATCTAAGGTAACCAATAAATCACTTCCTATGAGATTATCCTTTTATAATTATTTGTATCATTTTAATATCTGATTTTTTCTTAATAATCCATGAATCCCTGTATTCATTCTTTCATTTTTTATCTGCCACACTAGAATGTAAGCTTATAGGAGACATCTAAGCCTATAGAATATGGGAGTATATTCCATATCTACCTTGTTCCCTGCTCTATCCCTAGTGCCCAGAGAAGTGATTGGCATATTCTAAGCATTTTATTAGAGTGAATACATGAATGATAAGGTCTATGGTAACCATTACTACCCATGATAGAATTGAACTTCTTGGCTTCCTTGTAGTTAGGTTTATCCATATGACTAGTTTAGACTAAAAAGTTGAGAGCAGAAGTGATCCATATCACTTTGGGGTCAGAACATTTAACACCAATGCAAGAACTTCCAGAGCTCCCTTTCTTTCTGTCATGTGACTATTTGGGTAATCCACCAGTCTGTCCTGGAATGAGGACAATAATGAAATGGGAACAGAACTACCAATCGACCCACAATAGACACATACCATGAGCAAGAAATATTTATTTGTTGTTTTAAATCACTGAGATCTTGAGCTTTTGTATTATACAGCATATTCTAAGCTCCCATGATTAGTACAAGAACTATTTTTGCATCTTAATTTAGATGACTAAATTTAATAACCCAGTATAAGTATACTATAAATATTTCAATGCAAACTTTAAACATGAGTCTTTTACAGGACTCAATCCTTATGTATACAGTAAATGAGCATCTGCTAACCTCTCAAAATTATATTGACCATTGTGAGATCAAAATATGTATCTGAGACTGAAACTTGTGAACAAGTTAAATTACTAATGAACAGTAATTATGTATTTTAATGTCACTCTACATATGTAGTAAATCAAATCAAATGAAAGCTTAGAAAAGATGGATAACTGAATTGCCATATGAGGAAATGTTTCATATATATATGTTTCTACCTTTACACTGTCATGTCATCAGGAAATTAGTTTGAAAATCAAGTAACATTGTAAATAAACTCTGCCCCCTCATTGAAAAGATTCTAAATAAAATCCTTCATGCTATAAATGAAAAGCCAATTTTCAACAGAGACTTAGCGTCTGTTGTCAAAATAAGGTATACTTTTATATACTTCAGGTTTTATTTGTATAAGGTATTCTATAGTCGGTATGTTCATCCCCTTCAAACCTTACGTGAGACTTTAATTGCCATTGTAACAGTATTAAGAGGCGAGACCTTTAAGAGGTGATTTGGCCATAAGGGAAGGCTCTACTCCCTTGGGTAGGATTGGTGCCATTATAAGAGGGCAATTTCAGCCCCCTTTTGTTCTCTTCCTCTCCTTGTCTCTAGCCTTCTGCCATGTGATGACACAGCAAGAAAGCCTTTGCCAGATTCTGGCCCCTTGATCTTGAGCTTTCCAGCTTCCAGAACTGTGAGCAAATACATTTCTGTTCATTATTAGTTACCCAATCTTAGATATTCTGTTATAGTGGCACAAATGACTAAGACAAGATCTAACTATGACTTATCATGTAAGTATTTCATTCAGTATAAATATAAATTATAAAACATATTAGTTCCAATTCTAAAATTCCTAGTATGATCAGATAAAAGTAATGGAAAAGATTAAATAAATTGAGCAATTTTTCTCAAGGCAAAAGATATCTGTGATGACTTAACATTGAATATTTAGCAGCATAAATATATTGAGATTGAATCAGGCAAAGATCACTCCAACTGTTGAACTATTGGGTCTGGGGGGTGGCATTTAAGGAAGGCATTGCTACTGGTGATGTTTATCTCAACCACATACCCAACTGCACTATATGTGTTAGCATTAACTTTTTAAACCATTCAGCATGGTTGCAAAATTTCAGCAGAAGTAGCACACTTGTTTGCTAGAATTTTATTTATTTTTCAAATTATTGAAACCTGTCATGTGTATAAATTTACTGAGAATCTAGGAAACTTGAAAACTTGAGTGAACTTTAAAACATTTTTAAAAATTTTAAACAGTCAATTGCTTTGGGACAGGGCTTGAGGCATGAGATTGCAGGTGAAGGTGGAGAAGAGCAAAATAAGAAGGAAAGCATAGAGGGGAGGAAAGTGAAAAAAATATTTTTAAAAAATGGCCCTTGAGGGGAAATTTATTACTTATTCTTCTGTATCATAATTTGATAACTCAGGAATGTTCAAATTCACTGTACCAGTATTTCCCAAACTTGAAAAAAATTGTACATGTCCTTTGATAGAGTTTTGAGGGTCAATTCTCAGCATGTCAGAAGTCTCCCTCCCTTACATTTTTCTCAAAATACTTTGTAATGACACATTCTCCAGTCCAGAAGTGCTGTGGAAATAACTGTTTGTGCTTATGAAAAGCTAGTATGAAGCTTTAAAAATAGGTTGTTTTAATAGTCAAAACATATTGTAAAGTGTAAATTCTCTTTTTAAATTTTCTAAAACAATGGCAGAGAAAGGATTTAACTAAAAATGTTAAGTATACATTAAGGGCTATGATAGTTAATATTAATACTAATGTAATTATTGATACTTATTGCATACAATCTGCCTGTCACGAGAGAGGTCACTAAGTATATTGAGACAAAGGGAGTAGATATCCCATAACTATGTAGAGATGATGGGGCTCAGAAAGATGCCCCTTTCAGCTCAGGCTCTGGCCAACATTGCACTTATTGTAACCACACATAAATCAGTGAAAATGAGATTTAAGCAAGCCACCCCCAAGAGGAGCCTTTCCATAGGCCTCGATATTCCTTGAGAAATAGCCTTACTCCCTGAATCCCTGTTACTACTCAGCCCCTGAGCCCAGGAAGTTACAGAGAGTGTTCTCATAAACTATGCAAAGCTCCATTCTTTATGAACCTTAACAAGCTGAGTCACAGAGGATTTCCTTTCTTATTTTCCTTTAATAAATAGAGATAGGAAAATTTAAAGCAACAGCAACAACAAAGCACCAGCTATAGTCTGAATGCTTATGTCACCCCAAATAAATATGTTCAAACCTAGTATCCAAGGTGTTGGTATCAGAAGGTGGGGCCTTTGGGAGACTATTAGGTCATGAGGTTGGAGCCCTCACAACTAGGATTTGTCTGTTAGGAAAGAGACTCCAGAGGGCTCCCTTGCCATTTCCATCAAGTAAGGACACAATGAGAAGACACCATCTATGAACGAGAAAATTGGCTTTCACCAGACACCGAATCTTCTCGTGCCTTGATCTTGGACTTCCCAGCCTCGAGAACTGTGAGATATAAATTTGTGTTGTTTATAAACTGGCTACCCAACCTTTAGTACTTTTTAATAGCAGCCCAAATGGTTTAAGATAACATCTTTTACAAAAATCAAAGCTTTGTTCTTGGCTTGCCCTTATATAGGATTAAGATATAATTGATACTTAGGGAAAAAGCTAATACCCCTTAATTAGTAGAGTTTTTAATTCAGATTCAAGACTAACACCTTTTAAAGGAAGAAATGCCTGAAAAGCACTGCTTTAGCTCGCTAATGACCTCTCCAGTGACTTTATCTGAAGAGCTAATGTTTTAACTCTGATAATAGAGAAAGTAACATACATGTATAGTCAGCCTTCCATATCCACAGGTTCCACATCTGTGGATTCAACCAATCACAAATCAATAATATTGGAAAAATAACAATACAACAATAAAAAAATACACATTTTAAAATGTGGTGTGACATCTATTTACATTGTATTAGGTATTATATGTAATCTGGAGATGATTAAATTATACAGGAGGATATGTGTATTCTATATGCAATACTATGCCAGTTTATATAAGGTATTTAAGCATTTTCAGATTCTAGCATCCATAGAAGCTCCTGAAACCAATTCTCTGTAGATACTGAGGGAAGAATGTGTGTTCATGAGTAAAACTGATTTCCTATGATGACACACAGTAGGTAAGTGAGTAATATGAGATCTCTCAATTGAAGCTCTAGAAGAACTTCAGCACCAAACTTTGGTCCTCATTAGCATCGCTCTCTGAATGAACTATTTCTTTTCCAAATATTTTATATCCATAGTTGGTTGAACGCACAGATGCAGAGCCCATGGATACAGAAGACTGAATATAATTAATTTAGGTCGTCTTTAATTTTTCCCAGCATTGTTCTGTAATTTTCTTTTTTTTCTTTTTTTAATTTATACTTTATGTTCTAGGGTACATGTGCACAACGTGCAGTTTTGTTACATATGTATACATGTGCCATGTTGGTGTGCTGCACCCATTAACTCATCATTTACATTAGGTATATCTCCTAATGCTATCAGTCCCCACTCCCCCAACCCTGCAACAGGCCCTGGTGTGTGATGTTCCCCTTCCTGTGTCCAAATGTTCTCATTGTTCAATTCCCACCTATGAGTGAGAACATGCGGTGTTTGGTTTTCTGTTCTTGCGATAGTTTGCTCAGAATGATGGTTTCCAGATGCATCCATGTCCCTACAAAAGACATGAACTCATCCTTTTTTATGACTGCATAGTATTCCACGGTTAGAATGGTGATCATTAAAAAATCAGGAAACAACAGGTGCTGGAGAGGATGTGGAGAAATAGGAACACTTTTACACGTTGGTGGGACTGTAAACTAGTTCAACCATAGTGGAAGACAGTGTGGCCTCTCCTCACAGATCTAAAACTAGAAATACCATTTGACTCAGCCATCCCATTACTGGGTATATACCCAAAGAATTATAAATCATACTGCAATAAAGACACATGCACACATATGTTTATTGCAGCACTATTCACAATAGCAAAGACTTGGAACCAACCCAAATGAATGAACTATTAATACTTCCTCACAACCAGGCAGCTTTCCATCAGTTATGAGTTTCTAACTCATTTCTAAATTTCTAACTTATTTCTAAAACATTTCTAGAAAAAGAAAGTGTAAGGCTTAGGCCAACTCTTTCCCTTCCCAGGGGAATTTCCTTGGTGAAAGCAGTAACTGGTTGATGATTAAGTCCATGTCTAAATATCACTTGTGCCGGGAAGCATCACAGAAAATTCCATTACAGGAAACCCAAATATCAATGTGGTCACCACAGAAAACTGCCAGTTAAAGCCCTGTAATGTCTCTCACTTAACACCTTTTCTCCCCAGAGGGTTTTGTTAACGTTCCACCCTACCATTGCTGACAGAAGGGATTAGAGGTCACACAGGTTTTATAGTCTTCATTGATTTCTTGAATGGAAATAACAGATGCTGTTAATGAAGCTGCCTATGAGTATACACACTAGGTAATCCCATAGCATTGTGCTTGGGGGTGACATGTAAACTCTGCTGCTCTGAAGCAAAGCTCCTATGTACCTGCCAACAGCAACAGGGTGCAGCAGTTTAATGTTTACCCCTGGGGGAAAGTTTCATCTGACTGTCAGGGAAATACTTCCCTTCTAACAACCTCTGTTATCTGCCTCAAACCAAAAAAAAAAAAAAAAAAAAAAGAAAGGATACAGTTTTAACTTTAAAAAGACCTTCAAAAAATCTATGCAATAGAATATGTAGGATATAATAATATCCTAATAGAAAAAATAAGCATGTTAATTACTAGCCCATTCCGTTCTTTAAGAGATGTTATCTCCAAATAAAAATCTTGTTAGCACCATTTGCTTTAAGAATCTGATGACATCATTACCTATAGTTTGTAAACTGATAAACCTAGACAGGTTTTAATAAACTAAATTACTACTACTTTAGCTCATAGTACAAACTTAGAATGAAGATAGACTAAAAGCTTTTGTCTGATATAAAATCTGAGGGAAAAAATAGTAAGATAAAACACTTCCTTTCTCAACAGACTTGTTCCCCTAGAGTACTCTTTAAATATATTATTTATTCAATATTTTCATGGACTAAACATATCATAGACAACAGTCTTCTCTATTCCCATTGTTTTTGTTAGCTTGAGGGAATAGAGCAACTAAAGCTTTATTCAATAAAGAGGATAAAAGATTGAAAATAATATAATAATGTATTAATACTATGTTCAAATGGATGGAATATAGTTCTTCAAAGCATCGTGGCCCACTCTAACTTTCCACACATCAGAGAATAAGGAAATGTCTAAAATTATAGTATATAAAATATGTTTGTGATCCCATGTTAGAAAAAACATTTTGAGTTGATGAGAATCAATCAACATGAATTACCAAAGTTGTTTTTAAAAGTACTTTTTTCTCTGGATATCTTTTTGAAAAAGTCTAGATCTGAAGAGAAGAGACAATCGTGGGATAATACACAATAATTCTTTCTAGATTGAAATAAGAATCATCCTGATTTCCATATATTTAAATCTCATTCAAAATATTTTGCTTTTCCTTGTATTTATTGCTCAGATATGTCAGTATATTACTACTTTGTTATATTTTTGAAGAGAAGAAATATTTCTTCAACTTGCTTCTATAATTTTCAAAATATTTTATTTTAGATCTTGACTTAATCCAAAAACGTCATTGCCATCTACCAGCATTAATGTGTCATAGGTACAAAATTCCTAGTAGATACAATAAATTAGCTTATATAATAAATCACAGTCAGCCCTCCATATTCACAGGTCCAGCATCCATGGATTCAACCAACTGCAGGTCAAAAATGTTTTAAAAATTAAAAAGTGCAATACAATGCAATAATAATACAATAATAATATACAATAATAATACAAATAAAAATTAATGCACAAGAACAACTATGTACATAGCATTGACATTGCATTAGGTATCATGAGTAATTTAGAGATAATTTAAAGTATATGGGAGGATGCACATAAGTTATATGGAAATACTATGCCATTTTATATAAAGGACTTGAGCATACTCAGATTTTGTTATCTTCAGGAGTCCTAGAACCAATCCCCTGTGGATACTGAGGGAAGACTGTAAAACCTATTTTTATATTTGGGTGTGTGTGCATGTATGCGTGTGTGTGTGTGTGTGTGTGTGTGTATGTGTGTGTTTAATCCTTGAGATAGAAAAGCTACTTTATTTGGAGGTGGAAGTCAAGGGATTTAGATCAGACTCTTCAATTATTATCTATTCAATTTTGAGCAAGGCTTTTAACATAAGTACCAGTATTTTCAAGGTGTTAGAAATAATAATGGCCACCCTGACATTTCACAGAGTTGTTGTGAAAAGAAAACTACTGATGAAGAAGTGCTTGCAAACTTCAACATGCATGAATCTCAAGTGACATTTTTAAAGATTTATTTATATGATGCTTACTTGTATGGCACACAAATCTTACGTAATTGCTTCATGTTTTTAATTTAAGATCTTGTAAACCTTCAACTATTGTCAAACTTCCTTGGGTTTATAAATTTTTAAAGTATGTACTAGTTAATGACACACATGAATACTGAAGAGATTAGAAATCACTTTAATTTACTTTTTGATGAATTTTATGTTATGTTTTCTTTCCTAACAGTACTCAACAATATTTATTTTTTTCTACTAGAATCAGTAACAAATCAAAGGAAGTACTTCAGTTCGGTATGCCAACATTATATTTTGCCTTTAAAATTGTTGTTACGAAGAGACAATGAAAGTCGATATCATGGGATTCAACTATGTGTACAGTAGTATTACAGTACAAATTACCAGCAATCTCTCTCTCTCTCTCTCTCTCTCTCACACACACACACACACACACACACTTTTTTCTGCTTTCAATGAGCAACTTGAGGCTACCTCTTTCCTTTTATCACCACCCCCAATATCCAATCCTTTTAAGTCTTGTCTGCTCCCTGCCAGACCCCTTCCTCACTGCCTCTGCCCTATTCAAATTACCATCACTGCCCACCCACAGTTCTGCAAGGGTCCCTCAATGGATCCCTTTGCTTCCTCTTATGATCCTCTTTAATCCATTCTCCAAAGAGCAGAATAAATAAAAAATAAACCACATTACTCCTCCATTTGAAATCCTCCAATAGCTACTCTAGGTACTCAGAATAATTGAAAAATATTTTAATTGAACCTAGCTCCTATCCTTTACATAGTCTGCTCCCTGTCCCTTTCTTGATCTGATTTCATTTCTTTTCCTACCACTCCCACCATTCTTCCTAAACTCCAATTATACTGGTACATGCCTGGTTTATGCTGGTACATAAAATCATGCACTTGCTTTTCCTTCATGCCTAAAGGGTAGCATGAAGAGGTTTTATTCATCCCATGTTGGATGAGGATTTTAGCATCACATTATTCTTTAATCCTTTTCCACCATCTAGCCCAAATAAATGAATATACAATGTGATTAAAAGAAGGATATTTGTTATAAAATGATAACTTTCTAGAATTTTTCTGCTATTCCCCTTAAAGAATGGATTCCTCAGACCTTCCTGGGTAAAAATTCTGAGGCAACTCTCCACTGCCTCACTTGGAACAATCTCCACTGAGGTCTTTTTGTGGACTGCTCTTTTACATCATCCATGTATTAATTCAAATATCATCTTGTCAGTAAGGCCTTTACCAACCAACCATTCTAAACATTGTAAGTTACCCTCTTTATATCATCTTTTGTTTCTTGTTGGCTGCTACATCTGTAGAATATTGCTAATCACACAATACATACTCAAATATAAATTGAATATATGCTGCCTTTTTGATTTGTGCACATATATGAGAACTCAACTGATGAGTACATAAGCATCATGCTGTAATAAAACCGTAATGTGCTTTCATAAGCAAAGGAGTTCTCTTTTTAAAAAATTTCCTTTAACAGGATCAAAGCTAATTGGTTAATAAATTGTATTTCTTTATAGGCATGAAGAGGGAAGAAAGAAAAGTCAAATAATTCCCCCCAATACTTTCCAGGATTTTTTTTTGTTCATTTTCCTTTTGGCTCTTTTATCTTGTATTTTAACTTCTTCTTCTTCTTTTTTTTTTTTTAAAGATAAATGCAAGCTGTCAGGCAAATGAGTCTTCAAAACTGTTACTCACTTGGATTGTTTTAAGGCCAATTAAAAGGAAAATAGCAGCAGTTACCAGCCTCCATTTCCCAAAGGGACAAGTCATGGTTCTGTGTTGTTTTATACTGTGTATATGGAGACACATGTACATATTTTAGTTTCTAAGCAATAAATCTGGAACACATTTTCCGAAGTCCAGTATGCTTACTGTGAATTATGTCAATATTTTAACAAAAATATGAAAAGTACCTTAAGATTTTACAATAAGGTTTTTAAATGTTTGAATTTTTGCTAATATGCAAGCAAGCTTTCCACATCAAAATTAGCTCCAGGTCACATGTTTTTCAAGCAGGCATCACAACTTCAGCCATTTTACAGTTTAGTTTGTCATTTTCAACAAGAAACCTAACTGACTACTTGTCATTTACTGTCTAGAACCTCAGCAAATACCATCCAACTAGGCACCCTACTGAAATATCCTGCATCCCCACTTTGTCTTCTCAGCCACTCTTGAGTTTCTCCACTTTGGGATATTATTTTGAAACATTCAACATGAAATACTTCTTAAGCTTCTTGTCAGTTACAAGAGAATGCCAAAAAACATTACAGCACTTTACATTAAGTCTCATTATAAAAAAAAAATCTGATACTCCCATTTTATATTCACTGTCTTATTTATGACTAATAATGGTATTTTTCTTTCCTAAGTAAAAAAGAAAAATCTTTACCCAATTTTACAAAGATAGTAAGAAAATGTTCATTCATTCCAAAATGTATTGATAAGTTTATTAAGGAATTACAAATGTGCTAGATGCTGTGGCGAATCCAGATGTGAATCTCTATTGTTTTCTTATATTGTTTATTATTCCATTATATAAAAGAAAAATAAGATATGTAAATAAGTAAAATTCAAAAGTAAAAGTAAAGTGATTTCTTCTGCATCCTTTAAAATGCAGTTGAATATGAATGAAGAAAATCACAAAATCGACTTGAAAAATTTCCATTTCAAATCTCATTTGCCTACAGAAGAGTACCCCATGAAATGATCTGTTTCTGCAATAAGTTCTCTTTCTCACTCTCAAGACAACTCTCATAACTTCTTTTACCTCTAGTCTCCAGGTCTATTTCCTGCACCTCCTACACCGGAAATCCTGAACTACCACTTCATTGGTAAATTGATCAGATTCCAGACCTCTTATATTCCCACAGCCAAATCTACATTCTGCATGCACCTGCATCTATCTTCTCTTTTCACAATAAAACAAAGGACTGTCGCTCCTCTTATCTAAGGCTAGTCCCTTCTCACTTGTTCTCTGGGTCTAATCCTTAGAGTCTTCCTGAAAACTATGCTGATTTGACTATCCCCTCCCTCTTGCATCATTGATCTTCCTTTCCTTACTAGATAATTGGCACTAATGTATAACATGTTCTTCCAAATTAGAGAAATCTCCCTCAATACCACATTGTTCACTAACTTCTGCCCTATATTTTGGCTTTCTTCTATAGTTAAATTTAATTTTTTCCTTCACTTTTAAACTTTAATTCATAATTCCACTATGACAAATCTTGCTCTCACTCTCAACAGTCCCCAATCAGTTCCCTTGCCAAAGTTGCTGATGATTTTCATGTCAAAATTAATAAATATTTTTCCATGTTTTCCTAGCTTCTCAGCTTCATCAGACACTATTTAACAGTCCCTCTTCCTTCTGTAAAACCAAACTCTTCTTTCTTGTTTACCTTACTAGTCCTTTCAGAGCTGCCTCCTTTCCTCTCTCATATCTCCCTAGGTGATTACATCTATTTGCATTTTTTAAAAGCATATGTGCTATGTATTCCCATTTGTGATTCTAGTCTTAACTCTGTTCTCTGAGTTCCAGACTCATAGCCAATTGTCTCCCTGTCCCATCAATTTGGATCTGTAGTACACATTTCAAACTTAAATATGACCTAAAATAATCTCTTGATTTTTCTAAGAAAATGTATTTTCTTCCCAGCTTTCTTTATTTAGCTCAAGCCAAAACAACAACAACAAAAGAAATATGCTTTTACTGTTTCCTCCAATTCATGAGCAAGACCAGTCAATATTCATATATGTGTGTATATATATGTGTGTGTGTGTGTGTATGTGTGTGTGGATGGATAGATAGGTAGGTAGGTAGGTAGATAGATAGATAGATAGATAGATAGATAGATAGATAGATAGATAGATAGTCTGCCCACTTTTCTCCTTTTCTACTAGTTTTACTCTGGCTTAGGTTATCAGCGTCTCTTCCTTAGAGGCAGTAGAAGCAACAGCCTCATAACTACTCTACTTCTACTCTGATAACTCTCCACACAACAGAAAGAATAACATATTCTTCCAAACTTACTTGTGTCATTCCTGTTCCCCAACACAGAACTGTGATGGAGAGGGAAGAGATATTTGAAGAGGTCTTGAAAGATATTTAAATTTTAACTCTTGAAATTTAGAAAAAAAATTTCCAGAACAACAAATCAGCATTGGCAAAGACATGGAAGTGGACAAGCACAAGAAGATACCTACAGAAGAGTGAGGGGTTTTATTTCCTTATATCAGAAGCACATCAAAAGAAGTAGTAGGTAATAAGGTCAGGGTTGGAGCCAGGAGACAGCTTCACATTTTCTGTTTTGGTATTTGGAATTTGTTTGGAAATTTCATTTTATGCTCAATATTGGAAAATGAAATGAAACTGGTTTTCTGTTTGTGATTTTTATGCTCAATATTGGAAAATGAAATGAAACTGGTTTTCTGTTTGTGATTGATAAGCGAAAAGATAGAGTAATGTAAAATATATGGAGGTTATATGCTTAAAGTATAAACCAGTCATAAGAACCTGACATGCCTCAAGAGTGTGAGTCTTTATCTCGTAAAGCATCTCATTGGCTTCCACTTCTTTGGAGATTAATAGATTGTAAAAATAAAATATTTCTGCTTCATTATTTTTTTTTTCTTTAGGAGAGGGAGAAAATCTTATTTCTAATTGGCATAATTGAAAATCCACTTTGAGAGGGTGAGGCAGGTGAATCACCTGAGGTCAGGAGTTCGAGATCAGCCTGGCCAACATGGTGAAACCCCACCTCCACTAAAATACAAAAATTAGCCAGGCATGGTGGAGGATGCCTGTAATCCCAGTTACTTGGGAGGCTGAGGCAGGAGAATTGCTTGAACCTGGGAGGTGGAGGTTGCAGTGAGCTGAGATCACGCCACTGCACTCCAGCTTGGGCAACAGCGAGACTCCATCTCCAAAAAAAAAAAAAAAAAGTTATGATGTATGTTATATGCTAAATTTTGTCCACGTTTTAATAAACAAATATGTAAGCAACCTTCTTCCAATGATGCAAAACTCAATATCTTGTTTCCAGGATCAGAATGTATAGTCAGTTTTCAAATGCGTTATGTTGCACTTTTGCCTAGTTCATCAGAGGAATGTATAAAAGTGAGAGAAAAGCAAACATCTCCCAAATTCTCTCAAAAACTTTGTTGACTTCATTGCTCCTACGCCTGAAATGGATCATCACTGCTGATCACCTTCATCACCTCTCTTCTCCATATTTCAAAGCCTTTGGGAAACAAAAAGTCATTTCACCTTAAAATAAATATTGGGATGAATTAATTAAGGCAGACATTCTGAATTGAACACAAGTGTATCTGTGATTGTTGTGTAATACTGTGTGATGTAAATATATTGAAAATTAATAACTGAGTCAAGCATCAAGTCAATTCACAACCTTTCGCTCCTTAGAGCTTTGGGCAGTCAGTAAAGCAATTAACACTTTGGAGGTCTGTGGCCAAAAGGTACCCTTTGGGAAACAGGCAATCAATAGGGCTGTGAGTCTGTTGAGCAGTTTTAGAATTCCAATTAAACATTTCAAGGAAAGTCAATTTAATTTCAAATAACTGTATTGGCAAGACTAGGTATATGCAAGCTGACAAAGTCAATATATATTACATGCCATGGGGTAATTTTCACAATTGCAAGAACATCTATAAAAAGAAAAAGATTGTTTTCTCCATAACCTCAAGGCCATTGTAAACAAACAGGCAACCTCCTTCACACAAGACATTTCTTTAAAATTTAATAAGGCCCACATTTCTTTCCCAAGATACAAAATTTTATTTATCCTCTTATCTCTGGGCTTCATATATCCAGTTGTATAGGTATATGTGCCTATGTATGTGTGTTTTAATTAGATGTAGATGGAATTTCTGTTTTGTAATTCCTTATTACTGCAGAGATGAGCAAAACAAATCAACAGTTGGTATATCCACTAAAATATCTCTAAAATAAGAATAAACAGTAAATATCTAGGATTTATCTTGGCTCCCTTCCTGCCACCATTTTTTATCAGTTCTCATAGTATCAAGTGTTTATTTTTAAAATTGTACAAACATTTTTTATAATTAGTACATGCTTCTTTGAAAAAATATGTCAAGGATTACTTCTGAGGGCATAATATCTCAGCCAAGATTAGAAAGAGTCCTTGCTATCATCATCCTTCTAAGTGTAGACCCTGCAAAAAGTATTCCTGAAAATACGTCAGAAAATGTGTTCATATTTCTTCTGCTTCCACAAATAATGTAGAAAAGATTAAGTATGAAAGGCAGTATAAAAATGTTAATTAAAAAAGATAAAACCAGTTAAAAGGCACAGAGAACCAGATGTGTCCAGCCCCTTGGGAAGAGCTTAGTAATAAAAGATTGTTATTGTCTTCTTAATTTTTCACATGATTATCTTTTTCACAATCTGAGAAATCCAGGAATTGAAGGGATCTCAAAAGTCTTCCACTATTTTTATGGGGAAGTGGGAGACCAAGAAAACTGTTTTACCTAGAATTATACAACTGAGATCAATCGTGATTATTTTTAAATGATCTGGAAATTTTATAAGATTAAAAGGAATGCCAATGGTGTGGAGTAAAAAGATCCTGGACTTAAGAGTTAGTCAGGGCCAGGAGCTGTGACTCATGCCTGTGATCCCCGCACTCTGGGAGGCCTAGGTAGGTGGATCATTTGAGGCCAGGGGTTCAAGACCAGCCTGGCCAACATGCCGAAACCTCGTCTCTTTGAAAAATGTAAAAATTAGCTGGGTGTGGTGGTGCATGCCTGTAATCTTAGCTACTCAGGAGGCTGAAGCATGAGAATAGCTCAAACCCAGGAGGTGGAAGTTGCAATGAGCCAAAATTGCAACCACTGTACTCCAGCCTGGGCCAGAGAGAGAGACTGTTGCCAAAAAAAAAAAAGAAAAAAAGAAAAAAAAAAGACTGAGTTCTGAGTTAGGCAGGTATAAGTTCGAATTCTGTGTTGCTTAAGTATCTCCTGAGCCCAAATTTCTCCAGATGTAAAATGTGAATTTTAATGTCCAGAGTTGCAGTAATGTCATGAGTATAATATTCATTCAGTTATTTTTTTGCAACTATTATATATAAGCACCTTATTAGATGTCAGAATTTGAGTATGTGAGACATAGTCCTCAAGAAGCTCGTAAGTCCAATTGAGGGGATGCAAGTTTTTAAAACATATAATGTTAGAAGTGCTTTAATAATGTTTTCATAGGATACTATATTATTTGACGGGGCCAGATAGTGGCCTTGGTAGTCAACGGTGGCAGAAACTGCCATTGTAAGATGCCCACATTCAATCCCTCATCATTCCATAATAATTAAAACCCCAATTTTCAGATGAACATAAAGATTCCCAGAATACAAACCATAAAGCTTCCCAGACTCTCTTATAGCAAAATGTGACCATATGACTAAGTTATGACCAATAGAATATAAGCAGGATAGATCTGAATAAATCTCTAGTTATGTATTTATAGAGAAAACCATGTCCATCCCATTCCTCCTTTCTTCTATCCTGCTTGGAACACAATCATGGTATAGAGACATCTTGGATAATGTCTATGAGAGACAACTTTAGGAGTGGTGAAACAATAAGTTATTAGGAGCCTAATTTTCTCAATAACTTCAATAAGCAGAACCACCATACCAAGCTTAGTAGTCTACCGGCAAAGTGATATATGAGAAAGAAATATGCTTCTCTCTTATTTAATGTATTTTTATTTAAGGTCTCTTGTCAAATGCAAGTGTAGTTGAAGAGTATGGGCTTTATCCAAAATACAATGGGAGTAAATAATAGGATTTCTTTCTTTCTTTTTTTTTTTTTATTATTATACTTTAAGTTCTAGGGTACATGTGCATAACATGCAGGTTTGTTAAATATGTATACTTGTGCTTGTTAGGCTGCACCCATCAACCTGTCAGCACCCATCAACTCAAGCCGCCTACATCAGGTATAACTCCAGTGCAATCCCTCCCTCCCCCCTCCCCATGATAGGCTCCTGTGTGTCATGTTCCCTTCTCGAGTCCAAGTGATCTCATTGTTCCATTCCCACCTATGAGGGAGAACAGCGTGTTTCTATATTTCTGTTCTTGTGATTGTTTGTTAAGAATGATGGTTTCACGTATCCATGTCCCTACAAAGGACACAAACTCATCCTTTTTATGGCTGCATAGCATTCCATGGTATGCAGCCAAGCATTTTCTAATCCAGTCTGTCACTGATGGACATTTGGGCTGGGATTCCAAGTTCTTAAGACAGGGAACAGTGCCGCACAAAGATAATGTGCATGTGTCTTTATAGCAGCATGATTTATCATCCTTGGCATATACCCACGGGCCACAATATGGTGCACTAGTTCTAGATCCTTGAGGAATTGCCAATTGTTTTCCATAATAATGGCTGAACTAGTCATGTCCCACCAACAGTGTAAAAGTGTTCCTATTTCTCCACATCCTCCAGCACCTGTTGTTTCCTGACTTTTAATGACGCTGCCTTAACTGGTGTGAGATGGTATCTCATTGTGGTTTCGATTTCCAGAAATTTTGATGGCCAGTGATGATGAGCATTTTTCATGTGTCTGTTGCATGTAAGGAATGTCTTTGAGAAATGTCTGTTCATATCCGGCCTGCACTTTTTGATGGGTTGTTTTTTTCAGAATTTGCTTGAGTTCTTGTAGGTTCTGGATATTAGCCCTTTTGTCAGATGAGTAGATTGCAAAAATTTTCTCCCATTCTGTGGGTTGCCTGCTCAATTTGGATGGTAGTTTCTTTTGCTGTGCAGAAGCTCTTAGTTTAATGAGATCACATTTGTCAATTTTGGTTTTTGCTGGCTTGCTTTTGGTGTTTTAGGACATGAAGCCTTTGCCCATGCCTATGTCCTGAATGGTACTACCTAGGTTTTCCTCTAGGGTTTTTGCCATTAGTCTAACATTTAAGTCTCTAATCCATCTTAATTAATTTTCGCAAGGAGAGGAAAGGATCCAGTTTGCTTTCTACTCTATGGCTAGCCAATTTTCCCAGCACCAATTTATTAAATAGGGAATCCTTTCCCCATTTCTTGTTTCTCTCAGGTTGTCAAAGAATGGGATGGCTTAATGTATTGGCTTGAGGACTCTGTTCTGTTCCATTGGTTCATATCTCTGTTTAGGTACCAGTACCATGCTGTTTTGGTTACTGTAGTCTTTATGTAGTATGGTTGGTTTGAAGTCAGGTACGTGGATGCCTCCAGCTTGTTCTTTGAATTTAGGGATCGTCTTGAGATGCTGGGCTCTGCACCCATATGAACTTTAAAGTTTTTCCAATTTGTAAGAAACCTATTGGTAGCTTGATGGGGATGGCTTGAATCTATAAATAACCTTGGGGCAGTATGGCCATTTCAATGATATTGATTCTTCCTATCCATGAGCATGGTATGTTCTTCCATTTGTGTCCTCTTTGATTTCACTGGAGCAGTGGTCAGGGCCCTCCTTTAGCATCCTTATCCCTGTGTTGGATTCCTAGGTATTTGATTCTCTTTGAAGCAATTGTGAATGCAGTTCATTCCTGATTTGGCTCTGCTCTGTCTGTTAATAAAATAACGCCAAGAGATTTTGCACATTAATTTTGTATCCTGAGATCTCTAGCTGAAGTATTTATCAGCTTAAGGAGATTTTGGCTGAGACAATGGGATTTTCTAAATATACAATCATGTCATCTGCAAAGAGGTACAGTTTCAATTCTCTTCCCAACCACACCTCTTGATTTTCTCTTGCCTGACTGCCCTAGCCAGAACTTCCAACACTAACAGGTGAGAGAGGACATCCCCAGTCTTGTGCCGGTTTTCAAAGGAATTTTTCCAGTTTTTGCCCATTCAGTATGATATTGGCTGTAGCCTGCCTACCAGCCTGGCTGGCTTTGAGATACGTCCTAATTAATACCTGAATTTGGCTTTTTAAAGTATGAGGTTAAGAATTTTGTCAAAAGCCTTTTCTAGCATCTATTATGACAACGTGGTTCTTGTCTTTGGTTCTGTTTATATGCTGGATTATCTTTTATTGATTTTATGAATGTTGAACTGTGCCTGTAATCCCAGGGATGAAGCCCACTTGATCATGGTGGATAAACTTTTGATGTGCTGCTGAACTGCCAAGGCTTGTTTATGGGACTTTTGCATTGTGATGTTCATCAGGATATTGGTCTAAATTCTTTTTTGTTGTGGTTCTACCAGCTGTATTGATGATATTGGCCTCATAAAATGAGTTAGGAGGACTTCTTTTTCCTGATTGAATAGTTTAGAAGGAATGGTACCAGCCTCCTTGTACCTCTGGTAGAATTCAGCTGTGTGTCCCATCTGGTCCTGGAATTTTGGCTGTAGGGCTAATTATTGCCTCAATTTCTGTGTTTGCTATTGGTCTATTCAGGGATTCAACTTCTTCCCGGTTTATCTGAAGATGGGTGTCCAGGAAATTATCCATTTCTTCTAGATTTTCTAGTTGGGATTTGCGTAGAGGTGTTTATAGTATTCTGATGGTAGTTTGTATTTGTGGGTTGTGGTGATATCCCTTTATCATTTTTATTGGTACACTTGATTCTTCTCTTTCTTCTTTATTAGTCTTGCTAGCGTCTGTCAATTTTGTTGATCTTTTCAAAACACCAACTCCTGATTCATTGATTTTTGAGGGTTTGTGTCTCTATCTCCTCCAGTTCTGCTCTGATCTTACATATTTCTTGCCTCTGCTAGCTGAATGCGTTTGCTCTTGCTTTCTAGTTCTTTTAATTGTGAATGAGGTCAATTTATCTTTCCTGCTTTCTCTTGTATAATTTTAGTGCAAGAAATTTCACACAATGTTTAAATGTGTCCGGAGATCAAAATGTTGTATCTTTGTTCACTGGTTTGTGCAATTATCTTATTTCTGCCTTCATTTCTGTTATGTACCCAGTAGTCATTCAGGAGAGGTTATTCAGCTCTCCATGTAGCTGAGCAGTTTTACTGAGTTTCTAGTCCTGAGTTCTAGTTTGATTGCACTGTGGTCTTTTATATAACAGTTTGTTATAATTTGTCTCTTTACATTTGCTGAGGCATGCTTTACTCCAATTATGTGGTCAATTTTGGAATATGCTGGCTGTGGAAAGGCGTAAGAATGTATATTCTGTTGATTTGGGGTGGAGAGTTCTCAGATGTCTATTAGGTCTGCTTGCTGCAAGATGAGTTCAACTCTGATATCCTTGTTAACTTTCTGTCTCGTTGATCTACCCATGTTGACAGGGTGCTGAAGTCTCCCATTATTATTGTATGGGAGTCTAAGTCTCTTTGTAAGTCTCTAAGACCTGCTTTATGAATCTGGGTGTCTCTGTATTGGGTATATATATTTAGGATAGTTATCTCTTGTTGAATTGATCCTTACCATTATGTAGACTTCCTTTTGAAAAGTTCACTCTTGATTCAGTCTACAGAACTTATAGTACGGGATGATAAGATAAGAAGGGGAGAAAATTTAGATTACTTTATTAATTGGGAAGAGAGATTTCAGAAGCAGTGGACATGGGAAAAACAGAAAACTCCAAGAGATAATAGATCTCTAGGAAATAAAAAATCTAATTAGGTAGAGGAAAGCAAGAGACTCCAGATTTTTTCTTATACAACTGGCTTAATGGTATTCACTGATGTAAGGGGAATGCAGATTTTTTTTTTTTTTTGAGACAGAGTCTCAGCCTGTCAGCCCAGGCTGGAGTGCAGTGGCTTGATCTCGGCTCACTGCAAGTCTTCCCGGTTCATGCCATATTCTCCTGCCTCAGCCTCCGGAGTAGCTGGGACTACAGGCGCTCACCAGCCTCGGCTAGTTTTTTGTATTTAGTAGAGACGGGGTTTCACCGTTTCAGCCAGAATGGTCTCGATCTCCTGACCTCGTGATCCACCCGTCTCGGCCTCCCAAAGTGCTGGGATTACAGGCTTGAGCCACCGTGCCCGGCCAGGAATGCAGAATTTAATATATTTATTCATTTAGTACACTTGGCATATAATAGACTGTCAAGTAATGTAGCTATTATTTTGTCAATTTACTGATTATTGCTAGCTTTACGGATTTGATAAGTAAAATATTGGCTTCATCCTACTTAAAATATCTAGTGGGGGTCTTACAAGACCAATTCTGGAATTCTATGAGATTCAACTTGACATGGATATATCATTTAAAAGCCGAAGTATCATAAATAAATATGAACTTTTACAGCTTATTTGGACCACAGACTGTTAAGAACTGTGAGAGTTCTGAGATTTCACCCCACTTTCAAGTTAACAATTATCATGTCCCAGTTTTTTTAATTCTGGCAGAAGACATGAGACACCTGAATCAGAGGCAAAGGCTTTATTTCTCTCAGCAATAGCAGTATCCAGAGCATCAGTATTTCCTCACATTGGTTGCATTTTGTAGTTCTCACAAAATGCTATGAAGAGGGTCAAGTCTGATGACACCCACACATGCAGTGCAAGGGAGAATCTCTAAGCTGAGGAAACCTGAATGTTTTGTACTACACCATAAACAAGCTTAGGTTTTACTCCGGAGGGAGGCAGTATCTCTGTCTTCCAAAGATATATGTTTTCAAGGAAAGCATTATTGAAAAGATAGATCAGAATAGAAGCATTCAGTGTCTAATTTGCAAGATTTAAAGAAATGCAGGAGACCTATGGAGAACTGTCTCCTGATACTGACTAGACACTGAGACCTACCTGTACCTCCTAGGTAATAGGGTTATAAAATCTTACGTAGTGATATATTTGCCTTTCCTTGCATACTTTGGCCAAGATTACATTCTTAAAACACATTTGGTTTATATTGGATAATTCAGCACTTTGGTGGTTAAATTTGGCTAACGTTTATTGAAAACTTGCCTGGAGCAACATGTCATGTTCAGTACTATTGTCAATATAAAGATGAATAACATGGTTCATATTCTCTAGATACTCAGTCTAGTAGAAGATATAGGCATCTAAAACCTAATATAAAGACAGGCTATATAATGAAAGTAGAGAAAAATATGTGATAATAGAAGAGAACAATGTTGATCTTAAAGAAGGCAGAATTTGACATGAAAAAATAAAGGATAGATCTTAAAGGGATGGATGGACTCATTGGTATAGGGCAGTAGACAATGAAAAATGGGTTTAAAGTCTACCACAGTGGCAACAATATAAAGAATAGTTTAGAGAGAAGACTGGAGACAATGAGATCTCTCTAGCTATGTCTCTAGCTATTGTTTCAGACAAAACCTTAATGACAATTTGAATTAAGGCAGTATTAGTGTCATTAGAAGAGAAGGAATTGACTGAAGAGACAGAAGAAACGATTGTGACCTCAATGTGTTGTTGAGGATGAGAGAAAGGAGGAAATTAAAAATAATCCAGATAAGATCAGTAAAATTACCAAATCACTCTGGTTTAGGGGCTACTTCTGCATGGGTTTATGACTAACTTGAGAATTCTACATATTCCTTCTTCCCTGTGCCCAGTGTTTGGTTTAGAGATGGGTCTGTGATGCAATCAGTCTGCCATACTCAAATCTAGGACTTTGACTTGAACTGCTAGAAGCAATTTTTTTCTTTGTGCTGGTCACTGACATGTTGATAACATTGGAGCCTTGAGTGGTACCGCGAAGAAAAAGCAGATTGGGAGGCAAGTCATCTGAAAAATAAATAAATAAATAAATAATAAATAAACAAACAAACAAACAAACAAACAAAACAGGATTAAGAGATAAAGAAATATGGTGACATAACTTGAGATTTTTAAACCATCAATCCTACAAATGAATGACACTGCTGAATTTTTCAGTCTTGGGAGCCAATTGCCTTATTTAAGTTGTGTTTCTTTAAGTTGTAACTGAAAATGTTCTAACTGAATCAAGGCTGCCCCACTGGAAATGTACAGAATTTCAGTCCATCCAACAGGATTTCTATAGAAAGTTTTGCCTTAGTAAATACAAGGTTGGACTATATGATATCTAAAGTTTCTTCCAATCCCAAATGTCTATGGCAGATTGAATTTTAAAAGAACAAGCAGGAGAGTTGGAATGTATTGGCATTAATACTGTATCTATGAAACATAGCTTTGGAAGCATCTTTGCATTTTCCATACTATATTTAAATACAGCAAAACCTATTCCATAGAATGTGTATACATACCTCTCTGTACTCTTTTAGTTATATAACAGAATGTAAGAAGAATGTTGAGAAAAAAATCAACAATATGATGAAACTTCATTAGCACAGTGCAATGAGGAATGTAGTCAGTCCCCTCTATATACACATCAATCATGGCAGAACCAGAAATGGATATATAGCCTTGTTTGGAAGTACTACCTCACAGAATTGCTTTAGAACACTGAGTCATAAAGCTCTTAGCTTAATGAGTTGGTAACATTTTGCAGATTTGCTTAAAACACGTTGCTTTCCAGACTGTGTTAACAGATTCCAACAGTTCTTGCCAACACACTCATCCTAAACAATTACATTAAGATCCATAAGGCCGTGTTTACAGTTCTGAGAAGCAAATGTATTGTTAATGGGCCATAAACTATCCTCTGACTCAATAGTTTGGCTTTTTGAAATTTGTGTAATAGTCAACGGAAAAATTCCAACATCTACTTGGCATGGAAGTGGAATTAGCTTCAGGGATATAAAACTAAATGCTGAGAAGCATCTCTTCCCCACATTTCTGATCTGATGTGCTTTTTATATAAAATAAAACAATTTACACAAAAATTTGAAAGAACATCATCACCATTGTTTAGAATCGTTTTATATGTTATAGCAAAAAGTAAATAATCATGACGAACGATCAAAACTCCTATGTGTACAATATTCTCAATATTCTCTCAGACTGTTTTTCAAATCTCTTGTGAAATAGCTGCATCGGTAAGTCACAAGTCTGTGAACAGACATTCATTGCAGCTTCATGCTTGTCATGCATGTTGTTATCTGAGACTGTTTTCAGGCTGCCAAAAATCCACTTGTTCCAGATTACTATTTTTATCTTCCTATAAAATTCTGTGACTGCCTCTTATACCTGTTTTCCATCTTCTTATCTTCCTCTTATTTTGCCTCTTTCTGTCCTGTTATCTTTCTATAGTTCTGCTACATTCCCTCCTCACTCCAGGCATTCTTCTTGTTTTAAGCTGACATCTCGCAGTTCCTTCTTTCCAGATGGATCCACTTTCTCTTGCTGGTAATATCCATTCATCTCATCATGCTTTGCCTGCCTTTTTCCTTGTTTAGTTTTATTTATTTATTTATTTATTTATTTATTTATTTATTTATTTATTTTCAATCTCAGATTTCTTTCCATTTTTCCCTTCTTTGTAACCTTTCAACGATTCAATCATTTGACATTTATATATAACAATATGCAACTTTGTACAAGAAATTATTTTGAGTACTGTATAGATGTGAAGATGTCTGGATTCAGATATCAAGGACATTTGTATCTCTAAGAGTAGCTATGTCACAAGAATATCCTTGGCATAAATAAACACTCTTTTTTCTGGGTCTCTGAGCTGATGGGTGACAAATACAGAGAAAAATTTTTTTCTCTTACTTTAGCAACTTTTCAGAAGTTTAGAAGAAGGGGAAAATAGCCTTTGACCTTATGCATGCCTTGTGTTCCTACAGTAGAAATAGTGATGAATGTCATGTAGTATTTTAGGCTGTTAAATTGAGAAAGTAGCTGAAATGCCAGCTTTCATAGTCCTGGTCCCTGGCATACTGCTTGTCCTGAGACTGATAGTAAAGACAATAATAATAATATCTAATATCTGTTCTATACTTAGTACGTATTAAGCACAATTCCAAGCATGCCATAAAGCATTATCTCATTTATACAACTTTTAAAGATAAGACCAATTATTATTACCACTTCATAGATAGGACAACAAAGCAAAAAGCTTAAGTAACTTTCAAAAATATGCAGTCAATAAGCAGAAGATTCAGGTTTCAAATCCAGGCAGTGTGATTCTAGGACCCATACTCTTAACCACAAAATGAAATGATAGGGCCCAAGGAATATCCTGAATCCTCCATTCTCTCCCTTATCTTGCATCCTCTATCCAGTCCTTCCACAATGTGACCTTCTCAAGAGGCCTATGCCAATTAACACACTGAAAATTGCAGCATACCTGTCCACCAAAATTTTTTATTCCTTACTCTGACTTTTAGGGCCCAGAATAAATCACTCACACTCTGGGCACCTCATGCCTTAGCTTTCCGATTGGAAGCTTCCTTAGGTTGATCCTGAGTAAGCTATAGTCAGTGTGTTTTGAAGAGTTCCAGGTCTTCATGACACCTAGCTTGTATGTTTTTGTAATACTTTGAGTACATAATATCATAAATATATATTATCTGTCTCTGTAGGAACCAGGTGAATCTGCCACTTGCACTTTTTAGATTGGGCTGTTGAACTAGTGGTTAATCTTCATGTGCAAGTGATACAATATAAGTTTAATGAAAGAATGGATAGTTTATGATGAAAATCCAGGTGTTCTCTTTTCATGCTCAGATATGGAATCAAACGTGTTCTGATTGATTTTTTAACTTATTGAGGAAAACCTTATACCTAATCTGTGATGTGGCAATACCGTTTACCTAAAGGTAAGAAATTCTGACTTTGGATAGAAAGATGCTAGTATTTTTGTAGTGTTTGTACTACTTTTAGAATTGTTATAATAGAAATAATTCTGGGCTGAAATTCAATCACCTGGGTTCTGTAAATAATTCTAGTGCCAAAGAATTGTGTGACAATAAACATGTCATTTTTCTTATGCTAGCCTCAGATTTTTCTTCTATAAATGCGGGTAATTCAACTTGGATGATATCTAGGTTTCTCACCAATTCTCAAATGTATTTATTATCTGAAATACTCACATAAACTAGAATTTAGTGATCCTAATAATTGCATAGGGTAATTGCATATTTATGTGGCTTTACATGAATTATAAGTAGGGTGACTGTTTTTGTTTGCATGGAATAGTCCCAATTTGTAACATCTCTTTATAATTATTAACAACACCTCCTTTTACTCTCAAAATTGTCCTAGTTTTTATAACAAATTATAAATCACTCTAGGTTTAGCTTTATCTATAGGCTATGTAGTGTTATTCCACATGTATAAAAAACGTAAGTCCACACAAAAATCTGCACGTGGATGTTTATAGAAGCTTTATTCATAATGGCCACACTTAGAGGCTACCAAGATGTTAGTCAGTAGGTTAATGAATAATCAAATGATGATACATTCAGATAATGGAACATTATTCAGTGCTAAAAAAGAAATAACTTATCAAGCCATGAAAAAACATGGAACAATCTTAAGTGCATATTAGTAGGTGAAAGAAGTGAATCTGAAAGTGCTGCATGCTGTATAATTTCAGCTAAATGACATTTTAGAAAAGATAAAAATATGGAAACAGTAAAGGATCCATGGCTGCCAAGAGTTAGTGGGGAGAGAGGATGAAGAGGCACACAGGTACTTTAGGGAAGTGAAACTACAATATTCTTTATGATACTATAATCATGGATACATGTTATACACTTGCAAAAATCCATAGAATGCACAACAGGAAGAGTGAACCCTAATGTAAACAATGAACTTTGGGTGATAATTATGTGTCACTGCAAGTTCATCAATTTTAACAAAAGTACCACCCTGGCCTATCTGAATCTAAGGATCTCTCCTGCTGCTTTTGAAACTGTTAATGTCAGATACTCATGACTATAGTTAGTAAAGAAAGACAGTTTCAAAATGCAGTGTAGCTCTCATATGATGCTTATGAGAATATGAGGTGTTATGGCTTTTGAGGAAACTAAATGGTAACATATACATTTAAGATCCACATACAATTTGACCCAGTGATTCCGTGTTACAGATCAATTCTAGAAAAATATCACATTATATAAGAATATAAACATATACACAAGTACATTTGAACTATGTTTGTTGATTTGATAGGATATTCATTATGTGAAGAAAATCAATAGGCATGCCTTAGGCATGCATATGATCCCATTTTTATAAAAATAAGCAGGATAAGGAAGAGGATGATAAATAAAACCCATATGAAAATATCAAACTATCAGTAGTGAAATATTAAAAGAAAATGTAGAAAATAAAATACAATCAATAATATTACAGGGTAGGCATCCCTAATTCAAAAATCCAAAGTCCAAATTGCTCCAAACCCAAAACATCCTCAGTGTCGACATGCCGCCACAAGTAGAAAATTCTACGCCTGACTGGATGTGAAGGGTTGAAGTCAAAATGCAGTCAAAGCTTTGAAATGGCAAACAGGAGGGCCAGGTGTGGTGGCACATGCCTGTAATTCTAGCACTTTGGGAGGCCAAGGCGGGCAGATCATGAGTTCAAGAGATCGAGACCATCCTGGCCAGTATGGTGAAACCCCATCTCTACTAAAAATAGAAAAAGTAGCTGGGCATGGTGGTGCATGCCTGTAATCCCAGCTACTCAGGAGGCTGAGGCAGACGAATCGCTTGAACCCAGGAGGCGGAGGTTTCAGTGAGCCGAGATCGTGCCACTGCACTCCAGCCTGGAGACAGAGCAAGACTCCATCTCAAAAGAAAAGAAAAAAAGAAAAAGAAAATGGTAAACAGTAAATGAAAAGGTGCTCAACATCACTGATCAGAGAAATGCATATTAAAACTACAATGAGATATCATCTTACTACAGTTAAAGAAGTGGCTTTTATCCAAAATACAGACAATAACAAATGCTGGCAAGGATGTGAAAGAAAGGGAACCTTCATACACTGTTAGTAGGAATGTAAATTAGCACAGTCACTATGGAAAAGAGTATGAAGGTTTCTCAAAAAACTAAAAATAGAACTACCGTATGATCCAGCAATCCCACTCCTAGGTATATATCCAAAGGAAAGGAAATCAGTGTATCAAAGAGATAGTTGCATCCCATATTTGTTGCAGCATTATTCACAATAGCCAAGATTTGGAACCAACCTAAGTGTCCATCAACAGACGAATGGATAAAGTAAAGGTGGTACATAATACACAATGGAATACTATTCAGCTACAAGAAAAAGAATGAGATCCTATCATTTACAAGAACATGGGCAGAACTTGAGGACAATATGTTAGGTTAAATAAGCCAGGCATAGAAAGTTCACTTTCCATATTCTTGCTCATTTATGGGAGCTAAAAATTAAAACAGCTGAACTCTTGGAGATAGAGAGTAGATTGATGGTTACCAGAGGCTTGGAAGGGTAGTGGGAAGAGGGATGAGAAGTGTGGAAGGTTAATATGTCCAAAAATATAGTTAGATAGAATGAACAAGATGTAGTATTTGATAGCGCAACAGGATGACTACAGTCAATAATAGTTTATCTTTGTACATTTTAAAATAATTCCAACAGTATAAGTGGAATGTCTCCAACATAAAGAAATAATAAATGCTTGAGGTGATAGATACCCCATTTTCCTTATTATTATTTCACATTGCATGTCTAAATCAAAAAATCTCATGTTTCCCATAAGTATACTTACTATGTACCCATAAAAATAAACCATATATATATGTTTAATTGTATATATTATATATAACTCAAAAAAATAAGAATTTGAATTATTAATCACTAGTATTAGTATTAGGTTTTTATTCATTTTCTCCAAAGTTAATAAAATCAGTGTTTTGAGTTTCTTGTGGATATAAGTTACTTAACATGATAGCTGACAAAGTAAGAAGTTGACAAATATAATGCTAATCGTTATGATACCGTATAATAAGAGAAACATATAAGAAAACTTTGGACCACCAGTAACCTTGCAAATATTACCACTGATATGAAACCAAAATAAGAATTTTCTCTGATGCAGCATACATAAGTATCTGTTGAATGTGGTATGAAACTACAGTAAGAAGATAATAGTTAGCAGGATTGTATCAGGAATTAAATGAGAAAAGGGCAGTAGGAACAAATGAATGACAACAGAGAACAGACAAGTAATATAAAGTAATGTACTGTTTGCACCGACTATCCAAAGAAACAAATGCAGGAATTGAGTCTTCCTGCTTTCCAGTAACAACTTGAAAAAAAGGAATCTTGGGAAACATTACAAACAAAAGGTTACATATCCTGAAAATGAATTCTTTATAGGTTGTTACTTTGATCATTAATAAATATAGTCACAGATGAATTTAGGTGGATGATTTAATTTGCCAATTTTGCTTAGCCACTGTCCAACCACCTCATTTGTAGAACAGAATAGGGAAGGGGTTCTCTTGGGGGGAGAGGAGGGAAGTATCACTATTTATATGCTGCGCATTCTGAAAGAGTTACATAATAGGTTTGGAAGAAGCTAGTTTTCATTTTGGGCAAGTATAATGCCAATTCTCAGGCTCAACCTTTACGAGTTTCTATGAACAGAGGACCAGCAGTTTTTACCCTTTAATAAATCATTTACTTTAAAAGATGGAAAGAATAATTTAAAACAATGATATAAGTTCTTCATTTGTATGAAAATGGTAATATTACCTACATATAGGGTTCTTATTAGGATCAATTACTACAGTCCACATAAAAACCATTAATAAATGTTAGTTATTAATATTATTGTTAAATAATTATTACTCCTTAGTTTTCACCTCAGGGTATTTCCTAAGTCCTACAATGCAGTGTATATTTGATTCTGTTTCTATTTTGTCTTTGCTTTTGTTATTGGCCCTTCTGTTTGTTGATAAGATTTTCATGAACTTCCTGTAAGTGGGCTAATTGACCTTTCTCACCAGTTTCAAGGTAGAAGCATGACCTAGGCCTAACACTATCAATAAATTTCATGCCTCTGGCTACTGTGATTGTTTTAAGATAGGCAATATGACTAATAGCAAAGCTAATCAGAACAGTGAGAGTTTTTACTAGAGTCACGGGAAAAGGGATTCATTGAATTTGAAATTGAATTTGAATTTGAATTTGGGAGCATGTAGTGTTGAAGCTTCTGCATTCACCTTGCTACCATCCAGAGATCATATATTTGAGATTGAAGTTAACGCAAATGAGCCAAAATAAAGCCAAAAATAAAGCGAGAAGCTGGATGCTAATGGGTGTTTGAGATCCATGAATCAAGCTACACCATTAGACTGTTGGGATATGTGGGCCAATAACTTCCTTTGGTTTAAGCTAATTTTTAAATTCATTTCTCTCCTTGGGACAATTATATCAGACCCTGCCCTTGGCCTATCCTCTGTAACCTGAGTCCTTTAGTGAGATTTCCAGGAATATGACTAAAAAATAAAATCTTCTCTGACATTTTACCAACTGCAGAACTCTAGATATTCTGATATTTCCACACAAATCTTCAGTGTATCGAGTGGTTCAAATATCACAACTGAGCAAATAGAACTGACTATATTGGCTTTTTGAGGTTATTTGTTGTCATGCCTTCAGCAATACAAAAAAAATTGAGAGCTTGGCTTCAAAATAAATATGGAAACAACTATTATTTACATGAATAAATAAATCATTTCATTATGTTAGGAAGTTTATTCTTTATTATAGGAAGTAAAGAAAAGCTCAGCAATAGTAAGTTCCGTAATACTCTGGTAATTAACTCCTGATACACCTTTAAACTGCTAGATACATAGATTTTACTCTCATGAAACAGAACTGCATTTGATATGTTATTGGAATATTTGTGCATAGCTATGTAACTTGAGACCATTATCAGGAACCAGTCAAATTCAAGTGATGCTACAGTATTTTTAAATTATTTCTCCTGGAATCCTAGCATCAATTGGTGGGGCTAGGTCACAGTTTGAGTTGGTAGAGAAAACAGGCATAATAGACTTGCATTGAGGCAGAAAGGAAGATTGGTGAGTTAAAGACAGGGAAAAAAAAAAGAGGCTGAGAGGTGATCACTGACTTTAGTAGTGTTAAAAATGCCAAGGGCAAGATTCAAGAAAGGAGAGACATAAAATCAGGAGACTGAGGTTTCTCGTCCGCTGGAACAGACTGTTTCCTGTGGTGGTTCTTCAGCACTCTGGATAGCTCCCAAGATACATAAGCGCTTGAACTAAACCCAAAGTTGTTTTCTTTAAGGCCTTTTACCCTATAACTCAACCATTCAACTGGCCCTTTCCCATTAAGCACAATATTCTGATCATCCAAGTGATGTTACTAGTTTTGCTAAACTCAGTTTCCGTGGTCTAGAGATAAACCACAAAACTTTTTATCTTCACATCACTTGTGAATTTGTGTCTTAGTCCTCTTTCTGTGTAGCATCTACAAGAAATGTCTTTTTGTTTGTTTTTTTTTTGTTTGTTTTTTGTTTTTTGGATTTTTTTGAGACAGGGCTTCACTCTGTAGCTCAGGCTGCAGTGTAGTTGCACAATCACAGCTCACCACAGCCTCAACCTCTTGGACTCAAGCAATCCTCCCACCTCAGCCTCCCAAGTAGCTCAAACTACAAGCATGCACCACGATGCCCACCTGAGAAATTATCTTGTAGATATTATGTTAGGATGAATAAGCAAGGATGAAAAGATAAAGATGCACAAAGATATTTGTTAGAAGATTGTTTGAAATAGAAATATTCCAAAAACTTGAATCTTCATCTATGGGAAAATAAATATATAAATTGTAGTATATCTATATAAAGAAATAGTATATTGTAATGAAATATAACAATATATACACAATGATATAGAATAATTTCCAAAATATACTATTAAGATAATTTTTAAAGATGGAAAAGAGAAGTGCTGCAGAGTAGTGTGAACAGTGTATTTCTACCTATTGAAAAAGATTAATATGCTTTTATATGAAAATAATATTACTAGAAGGATAAATAAAAAACTAGTAATAGCCTCTAGGAAGAAGATCTATTGAACTGTTTGAATTTTTACCATGTACACATATTATTTTTTCCAACAAAAATACTGTTTATACATGCATTTTAAAAGTAAAATTTAGAGGAATAAAGAGTTGTGATCCTAACCATTATGTCTTTTCAAAACTCCATTGTCAGGACATAAGCTCTCATAAACCTGTCAAAGATTCCTGGTGGTTCATTGCTATTTTTAAGTCCTTTTCTCTAAACTTGAAAACATGAATTGTGTTCAACAATATTCATGGCTGGGCAAGTCTAATTTGTACACTCCAACCGTTTGCACTCTCTAAAAGTATCAAAAGAACACTGCAGTTCTATGAACTTTCAGAGAAGCAATAATAAGGGAACAAAGCCCGCACATTTTAGCCCAGAACATTGTGGTTAATCTCAGCTTTTACATTTTCCACTATAGCCAGCATCTTCGAGATACTATTCCGACTAAGAAATAATGAGTCAGAATCAGTCTGAAATCCCGAGGGTCTCTAAAGAACATCTACGATCGGTAAGAGGGAGGTTGCATGAACAAGAAAATCACCATTCTGCCAATCACCATGGTTATAGAAATTACATCTCAAGAGGCTCAACCTGAACATGATGAAGTGTTCCTCGATTTAAGTTGGTAACAGTTCAGTGGTTAAATTATCTTGATACAGAGTACTTTAGAAGAACATTGTCTGTCATAGTGAACATTTCTATTTTTGTCACTTTGTGGAGAATAGATTGTTCAATAGAGGTAGTTACCGAACCTGCGCAAGCGGATCTAAACGGTTAAATACCGGAGGTACAAGACAGACCTCAGATAAAGGCCGGGAATTAAAAATATTCAAACCCGCCAAAGAATCTCAGAGAAAGGACATGCTACATTCTAACAGCAATATTCTAGTCGATTCAACCTATAGCTATATATTTTATATATACTATATAATATATAAATGCATGTACTACATTATATAAAATTCATAATACAGTATACAAAAATATGGCCTCAAGCAAAATGACATTTATCCCCACCAAGAGATAAACAACAGAATATGGCACACAATACTAGAATATTACATTCATTTAGAATAGTATATTATGTACTGGAAAAATACAAAATATACATATATGATATAAAATAGATTATTATAGATATATATACATATACATATATATATCTTTTGTATTCTAGTAATATACATATTATATATACTACATGTTAAGATACTATATTTATATACATATAATATACTCAAGTATAGTTTAAGATACGATCTCACCAGAGATAAATACTACAAGAATATTACCATATATCTTTCCTCTTATGAGTCTTTGGCAGGTTTGAATATTTTAATTCAGCCTTTATCTGTTCATCTCAAACTTTGACTACTTTTCAATAAAGTCCACCGTCTGAGTTCAGTAAACTGCAAAAATTCATCTCTTTGTAACCTCATTGGCAAATCACAGTTTTCCCCATTGCATGATAATAAGAAATAGAAATGACACCTTGCTTTTCTCTCATGGTAGAATTGCAAAGTTCCTAAATTTAAATTTTTCTGTAACTAAGTGGGTGTTTTGGCCACTCGGAACTTATTTTCAAACTTAAATCTGAGGAACACTTCATACATGTCCCTTATTAGAGTTTAAAGGCCTCTTAGATATGAATTTCCTCTATTATAAGTGATGCTTAAAGATGAATTGATTTTTCTTGGTTATAAGCACACAGTCTAACCCTCCCTCTCCACCTCTAAAATGCATTAGATGTTCTTGAGTTTTCTTATGGTTTCTACACTGATTATCCTAACTATTATGTACTCTTGAGGGATGAAAATTTCAGAATGCTGCATCCGATTTCTAAGTGGTGGAAGATTCAACAAGTTAACCACAGAACGATGTGGTTTTATCTATTTGTCTATCTATCTATCTATCTATCTATCTATCTATCTATCTATCTCTATCTGTTTATCTATCTATCTATATCCTTTTTGTATTTTCCAGAATTCCTACCATAACCTTGCATACTTTTAGACAAAAATAAATATTTAGTTTAAGGCATTTAGCAATCCAAAATATAATTAAATTATGAATAAAACAGAACTTATAATATGCACTACAAGTTATACTAAATATACTAAGGATTATTTGGCTCCTTTCTTCTGATACTAGAGTATACCTTTAAATTAAACTCTTTAATAGATATCATTACCTGCCTTTCAGGGTACAGGACAGCCACATTTTTCTACAAAGTCTCGTTTCACATTGATCACTTACTTTCTCCTCTGAGTTCCCATAATTCTTGCTAGCTTTTACAACAGTGGTATTTTATGCTGGCTTTTCATCGTACTATTTGTGTATGCCTGTGTTGTATGTGAACATGTGTGTGGTCTTTCCAACTGTATGGTGTGCTCCTTGAGGATAATGACCAAATCTTCTAGGTCTGTGTAGCCTCTAAATTCCAGCATCATATTTTGATTATTAAAATGTTAATTAGATATTTATTGATTTATAACATAGCTTTAATTGATAAAATGTAAGCTGTATGATTAAATATGTCATAGAGTTAGCTGACCTAAAATCATAAGATTACTATAAAATCAACAAGTTGCTTGAGTACTTTATTGAGTAAAATGGATGACTCACCTCTCTTCTTCCTCTGGAGATTTCATTAAAGGACTGTTTTTGCTAGAGACTGCACTGGCCTTTTTTTATTGGCCCTAAAATACAAGATATTTAAATTCACCATTTTAACATGCACAACAACTTAGCCCCAAGATTATATGGAAACCATTTTCTCAGTCTTCCCAGGTGGAAGAACAGCAGTAGTTGGTGAGTTGAAGTTGCCTGACTTTCCTGTAATGGATTCCATAGGTTTGCTAGACACCCCTGTCTGTCTGTAGTGTGTTCTTTGAGGAAATAATAATGGAATGATCTATGTCCATCTTTGCTTCCTTCCTTCAAAGAAAAAAGTACCCAAATGTTATCAAAGACCAGATCCTCTGTCTCAGCTTTCTATCACAACCTCTTTAGAAACCAGTTCTTTCAAGTACATCTTTTTAATCATTCTACCATTGCCTTCTTCTCTTTAAACTTCAAACATGCCTAGATCTTCCTTTTTATGAAAAAGAATTTGACCCCCCTAATCAGGGCACTAACTTGCTGCACTAATTCAAACCTTTTCTTGCATAACTTTCTTCACTCTCTGTCCTTCATTTTGCTACCATTTACTTTATCTTTTATCTGCAAAGCCACTGTCCACAGATGTGCAGATTATAGTTTATATAATGATACCCCAGAAATGTTCAGTGCACAACCTGCACAAATGCATGGTCTTGTTTATGCCACTTACTTATGTCCCCCTTTTTCCTTTCCCCCATCCTTGCCACATTTCAAATTATACTATACATAGTTTCCAAATAAATTTTCCTAAAATATTTGCAAATATTTCTTGGATTAGATAAAGTCTAAATACCTAACTCTGGTTTCCAGTACTCACCATCTTTTCTACTTCATTTCTACCCTTTCACAGAGAGCTTCCAATACAGTCATATTCATTTTCCAAACAAACTTAACATTGTCATCACTTTATCATTTAGTATGTGCCATCTCCCTACTTGAAACTTTTTACCCACATCTTCATCCATATAATTTCTACAAATCTTCAAAGTCCAGCTTAAACTCTACATTTCTGTAAAGCTTTACTGACCACCTGAGCCCTCAAGAATTCCTCAATCTGCTCTCTGATTTCTGTACTATTTGACAATTATGTACTGCCGTTTTAATTTTTTCTGTAAATGTGTATATGTTCTGTTCTGTTTTTCCACTTGATTTAAACTTCTAATAGTCAAAGAGCAGATATTATAATTCTTTGTGTTCTTAAAATTATACAATATCATATTTTACATATAATGATATACTTAGTAAAAGTTGATAATTACCTGATTTTAAGTAACTGATAGGTTTTTGTTAGCATATCTATCATCATTAGAATTTTATCTCGACTTTTTTCTTAAAAATAGGTCAGTTTATTTCACAAGGAGTATGTTCGTTTCTTTGGTGGTGGTGGTGGTGGTGTGTGTGTGTACACGTGTGTGTGCTTGTATGCACATGCTCACCCTTCAAGTTACATGGTTATGCCAACATTCCTAAAGCTGATATTGAGGACATGAAGCTGTGTTACTACTACTGTTAAAACTAATAGTAATAAAAATAATTTGGAAATACGCTCCATGTAAATCTTCCTCCTACAGAGTCACAATACACATTAAATTTCTGAATAGTCCCTCATAAAGGAGTGATCAGGGATTTAAAAGTTGTATTAATGCAAATGGCTGTATTTGGGAAAATTATTTTCAGAAGTTATTTCCTCAAATGTTAGTATTTTCCAAAGAAATCTCTTCAAATATTTATGAGGGAGTTGAAATTGAGTGGAAAAAGAAAATATGTCACTTTTCAAAAAGAAAAACAGGAATATTTGTAATTATTTAATATAAAAAAGGAAATTTATGAATTCTTATCTGTTAGCATTTAAGTCTTTCTTTCAAATGAAGCTGATTTAAAGAATACTATTCTAATTATGTTTAGAAAAACATATAAACAATATTCTGTAGACTCCTTATACAATTGCCTAAGAAACGTATTGACTGTAAATCCCATACTGGGTTCATAAAACTAGGGCCAAAAGAAAAAAAAAATCTAGTGCCTGAAATTATTGCTTTAATTTTATACCCAAATTTTAGCTTGCTTTTTTAAACAAACAAAAAAGGCAATAGAAAGCCAGAGAGCAAAATCCTTTAAGTTAGATAAAGACTATTAAAGGTTGATAAGTTCCATAATAAAGATATGTACTCTGCCCATCACAGGGCAGAGTGAAAAGATCATAAGATTTATGAATTAGACTTACTTGGGAAGCTCTGCTACTGATCAGATACATGACATTGAATATCAATATCAAGAGGCTGCAAAACTGTATTACTTTTGGATTTTTTAAGAAGAGAAATAATCAAATTATGATATAATACCAATGAAATATTATTAAGTTCACCCTTATAGAATCAATGTTTGCCTCATTTCAAGTTCATGCAGAAAGTTTAGCCAAATATGTAGAGCTACAGAATATTCAACAACTGTTGTATTCTTTAGGAATGCAGTCTTGGTGAAGGTATGATGACTAGGATGAATAAGTCCTCTGGAGATCCCCCTTAGCCAAAAGAATAATTTAAAATACTTATGGTTTCGAATGTATTGAATAGAGCATAATTCTTGACCTGCCTGTAGTGAGCTTTATCTTAATACAGAATTCCTGTTATTCTTCTTTAACCAACAACCGTATATGGACATTGGCCATTCAAGTGTAACAGTATCCCAATTGACTCTCACAAGCATTCCCTTTAAAGTAAGAATTCAATGTTCTTGCAAACTGGAGACACGTTTTCCCACCTCAAAATACTGTTTGGTGAAACAATAAATTTGAAACCTAAGATACTATAGTTTTTCTGATAGTTAATAGAGCTACTTCATTCCCCATGGATTTTTTTTTCTGTTTTATGAATATCATTTCCATTCTTTCCATTCTCTTTCTATTTGAGTTATTCTTACAATAAATCACAGAGAAGAAAAATAAGAATGTGATATGTTTATGACATTTCTTACACTGGGATATTCTGTCATCCCTATGTTTGAAATAGAATTTTTGTTTTCTTTTCAAATGTAAGCTGTGATTATTAAGGTCAAATTTTGAGCCAGAAAAAAATTTTAAAACAAAATTTACAGATATTTGTGTGGTGGCTCTTACTTTTCGAACTTGCTGTCACATAGATAATGTATTCCCTCCTTTGTGTTATAATTTGTAGCTATTAGTCAAGGTCAGAATGAATAGCTAAATACAGGAATATTTGCTTTTCTTACACTTCTTTTGAACTATGAAGTTCTCATCTGGTCAATTTATAGGTTCAGAGACCCATATGAATATCATATATGCAATTGCAAAGATTCCTATTACGAACTGGAATTATCAAATGAATCCTCTTTTCTTCTATCATCAACTTTCTCTCTTTTTATGTAATAAAAATTATTTAATAGTTGGTAACACTGTTATGACTTTATTCCTATTCAGAGGAAAAATTTATCCTCATAAATATATGCCCTTATTTTAACAAATATTTTACACCCCAAGCACATAATATTTCTTATACATATATACCATGAACATTTACAAATGAAGACAATATTGTCATGGAAAACACAATCATTACCATAAACAGGATATATACATAAAATTGTATATGTATGTATGTATATATTTTTATATATACACACACACAAACACACATACATATATCTCAGATAATGCCAACTCAGAAGAGAGATGATACACAGATTTCTGACCACACTTAACCTAAGTGTCTGTTCACAAGGGGATCAGCTTCGGAAATGGTTGCCATCAATGTCTGTGTCCTTGGCCTGCCTCCGGGAATCTGCACATGAAAGTGTTGACAGGAGAGGTATGCTGCCCACATCCCTGGCCCTTTGACACTGTATCTTTCATACTCCTTGGGACTTTAGGTGCTGGCAGCAGTAGCAATGCCTCTTCTACATGTCAAATAGGAATAAGCATTATTAATGGATGAGTTCTCAAATTATCCCCGCTTCCCTCTTCTAGCTTCTTGAAATCTAAACTTTTTGCTTGCCAAGCTATCTCTAGAGGTCTATTAAAGAAAAAAGAACCTGTAATTTCAGCACTTTGGGAGGCCGAGGCGGGCGAATCACAAGGTTAGGAGATTGAGACTATCCTGGCTAATACTGTGAAACCCCTTCTTTACTAAAAATACAAAAAGTTAGCCGGGCGTGCTGGTGGGCAGTTGTAGTCCCAGCTACTCGGGAAGCCGAGGCAGGAGAATGGTGTGAACCAGGGAGGCAGAGCTTGCAGTGAGCCGAGATTGCACCGCTGCACTCCAGCCTGGGCAACACAGCGAGACTCCCCATCTCAAAAAACAAAAAAGAAAGAAAGAAAAAAGAAAAGAAAAAAAAAAGGAAAATTCAGAGCTAATGTAAGAAACCAAGAAATCAGACAGGCTAAGTGGAAGTAGGAAATAAGTGAGCCAAATAGAGCGAGAGAAGAGAGAGACAAAAGCGCTATGGCTTTCAGAGATTTTGTGAGGGATTTTTGTAGAAATTAGTAATGGGGGAAGGGATTTTAAAGATTATTCGTTAAGAATGTTCTTTCTAGAGTTTCCTTTGGAATAATGTTTATCCCAAAGGGTGCTGTTGGTATTAGGAAAACAGTTCTTCAACATGTAGGACTGTCCCACACTTTGCAGGATATTTAGTATCTCCGATGCCAGCCACTTACTGAAAAGTGAAACCATTTACATGCATTTGTAAATACTCCAAGGAGGTACTTCTGCCACTGGTTGAGAAACATGGCCCTGGAAGTGGAGTAAAGTCAAAAATCAAGCTCTGGATATGGAGAATATATATTTGTGAACTGTGATCATTTAAATGTGATGAAAATTGAGCCACAATGAACTAAAAATATATTACAATTACATTTATGTAATGTATCTCTCACATGTGTTGTATTTTGGGCACCTGGATAGCAGCTATGCTGTTTTATATGCATGAGAAAATGGGATTTAAAATGTAAAGAAAGAAGTGTACTTCTATGGCAAATAAGTGAGGTTAAAGGCAAGATCGGAAAAATTTTAAAAGCAAGTCAACATTTCCTAATTGCCTGCTACATAATGTAATTTATCTAAAATCACAAGATGGTTAAGTGACAGGCTCTAAACCCAGGTTGGTATAATTGCAAAGCCCATGATTTGTTGCGTTTTGACAGGAGTTCAGTGAAGTGGTAAGAAAAACAAATTTAAAGACTACTTTAGAAAATATAAGTATAAACAAAAAGTAATTTTTTTCTTCAGGTTTGAACAGCATCCAAACCTCATATTATCTTCCTACGCCTAATCTAGTAATGTTAGGTATCATGCCCTCTATCAGTAGACTTGAGAAATTGTTAAAGAAGAAAACCTGAGAAATTAAACATAAATGTTCCCAAAAAGGCTTACCATAAACTAATCTTATTATCAGCAAATGAGATAATTTATAGAAAACTAAAGATGAAAAAAAAAAAAAGTCTATGTCCTAAGGAAAATGCTTGATTTCTTGATTTTCCTGGGCTAAGGGCCAAAGCATTAATAGCAATGCATTATTATTCTAAATTCAATGAATTGTTGTTCATATCAATATTAATTTTGAAAGAGATGGTCTTACTGATATTAATTTTCAGAGTATTAATTGGAAACCATCACCTTGCTTAGAACAATTTTCAGATAAAAGAGTTCTGAGCATGACTTGACTATTTTCTTTAACTTTCCCATCAAAAAGCTCTGTCAAGAACAGCCTGGGTGTCACTCCTGCTGAGCTGCCAGCATGGCATACTTACGCCTCTCAGTTTGCTGGCCTAGAAGTGGTCAAAATGGCAAAGGCAATAGGCCCTGTGAGCTCTTTAACATTACAAAGAAGATTTAAGTGAATTTTCAAAGCCTTAGGATAATGATCACAAAAAGACTTTATTCTACAGGCTGACACAGATTCCATCTTGTGCCATCTCCCTATAGCTTAAGGATAGACCTGACTGGAAATATTTGCACATGCAGGTTTTTTTAGGGCAAGAAGCAGTTCTCTGACTTCTGATTGCTGCCAAAGGGCTAGCCTGGCTTTCCCTGACTCAGCAATCTGGTAGAGGTCTGCTGAGTCAGATAAAATGCAGAGGATTCAACTTTATAAAATTACTATCCTTGCCATCATATGCATCACAAATTCAATGGACCACAAAAGATTGAATCTTTCATTTAAGCATTATCTTGAAAACTTCTTTCAATTACTGTGGCTGAAGAAACACTTCAAAGCAAAAAATCAAGGTATGTCAGAAAAATGCCTTTCTTTTTTCTCCAAAAATTTCCAAATAACAGATGGTAGAGTTCTTTTAAAAATTATTGATAATACTTGTTAAATATGGTAAAAAGATCTTATTGAAGCCAGGCAAGGTGGCTCACACCTATAATCCCAGCACTTTGGGAGGCTGAGGTGCATGGATCACTTGAGGCCGGGAATTCAAGACCAGCCTGGCCAACATGGCGAAACCCCGTCTTTACTAAAAATACAAAAATTAGCCTGGTGGTCATGCATGCTTGTAATCCCAGCTGTTCAGGAGGCTGAGGCAGGAGAATTGCTTGAACCCAGGAGGCGGAGGTTGCAGTGAGCTGAGATCGTGCCACTGTACTCCAACCTAGGCAACACAGTAAGACTCCGTCTCAAAAAAGAAGAGAGATTATTCAAGGGGACTTGAGATAAATATATAGGCAGGCTACAAAAATGAGGTTTTGTTTTAGGGGAATGAGATCGAGCTCAGCTCTGAATACAAAGAAAGTGGGAAGCCAGGTATAAGCCAGGGTCAATGGATAGGAAGTTACTAAGAAGAAACCTCAGGGATGAGATGAAATTCTGGCTGAGGTGACCCACTGGGATTTTTGCTGAATGCAGGCCAGGGTGATCAGACAACATCCGGGGGTAGTAGAAAATGTGGAACCTGACAAGAGAGCCACAGCGATTAGATTTCAGTGGTGGGGGATTCTAGTTACACTGATTCCACATGTTTCTTGCTAAAATTGGACAATTTAAAGATGAACGTGGATGTCCAAAAGTCAAGACCTAGTTTAGGAGAGAGTTTCAGTAGAGGTTGACTAGAGTTTGCTCACAGAGAATCATTGTCAGTAGTAATGGCAGTAACAACACTTACAAAGTATAATAGTTCTTTCTGATAGAAATGAACGTTTTTAGATAACTTTGACCAGATCTCAAAATCTCTTTATACCTTAATTCCACTGAAGAGTTTTGAAATAGTTTCAGTGGCAGATAAATGTAAGTATGATTGTGTGTGTGTTGGGGGGAGGGAAATTGTGCATGGTTTCTCTAATGCCTTTGGATTAAATAAGACATTTCTTATTTAATTTAAACTAAAAATCTTTAGTTTTAGAGATTGGCTCTTTATAATTCACTTAAGAGGAACAAAAACAGTAAATGCATATGATAAAATATCAGATTTGTTTCCTTTAGCTGATTATATTAATCAGACAATAGGCAAATCATTCCTTTCATGCCAGTTTCTAATCACAGTTTCTCTGATACCTGCTGAAGAAAAACTAGTTAAAATTGTAAATACTCCAGTGGTTCCTCTTCTAGGCATAATTTTTAAAGATGTCTCAAGGGTTGGTTTTCCTTTGATTATTGAACTCATCGCTCAAATCTCCAAATAATAAGGAACAGGTTATTGGGCCAAGATGCAGTCAACAGCATTCTTTAAGAGACACTAAAATAGGTTAGAAGGATTTCAACAAGAACTTTGAGAACTTTTGCAGGTTTTTAATCATTTACTTTAGTCTAATAGAGGCTGCAAGTTGAAAATAAAGTGATTAAGAGAGAAGCGTCTATTTAAAATGACTTGGGCTATATGAAGTGGCTCATGCCTGTAATCCCAGCTCTTTGGGAGGCCGAGGTGGGAGGATGGCTTGAGGCCAGGAGTTTGAGATAAGCCTGGGCAACATAGCAGGACTCCATCTCTACAAAAAGTAAAAAAAAAAAAAAAAAAAAAAAATTAGCTGAGCATGGGAGCAAGTGTCTGTAGTCTCAGCTCTTCAGGAGGCTGAGGTGGGAGAATCACTTGAACCCAGAAGTTTGAGGATGCAGTGAGCCATGATTGTACCAACACACTCCATCGTAGGTGACTGAGCAAGACCCTGTCTCAAAAAAATTAAATTGGAAAATAAAATGACTTTTGGACATTTCTGGTTTTATTTAAGGGAACAGTGAATGATGAAAAACAGTTCTCAAATACACATCAGTGCAGGTTGACCTCAAACAATTCTCCAAGCCTTCCTCAATTATCAAACCTAGCTTTTAGGCCTCTCGTTTCAGCATTTCATTTGGCTTCTATCCGTGTTCCTTTAGCTCTTCACTCAAATGTCCCTTTGAAACAGAGATAATCTTGTCAAAATATATCCCGAAGAACCCACAAAACAGGCTCTTTTGTGGTAGTGACCTAGTGAGAAATATTTCCCAAGCACAGTTTATGCTGTGAACATTTTTATTTAATTCCATCATGAGTTAGAAGTCAATTTGCAGTCATTTGAGAAGCTCTGAAATAGGTCACTGCTGTAAGATCCCTCCCCTGTCTCCTTATAGTAGCAAAGAGCACAAATCCTATTGTTAATGGTTTTAATAAGAAAAAGAAGTGTCCACAGCAATACTGCAGTCAGCCTGGAAGAACTCAGATTAACATGGTCATGTTCATCACTTAATACATGTCAAGCATCTAATGACTACTTGGATATAAAATAAGCACTATGGAGATTTGAGAGACCACAGATAGTATGATTATTGCTTTCTGGGAATCTACTACCTAAAAAGCCCCAATTCAAGTATATACTATTCAATAAGGTAATATAGTTAACTCTTGATTCAGCTAAGATAGTGATACAAATAATGGAAAATTTCAGGTGGTATCATCATAAAAGATCATCAAAAATGATCTAGTTTAATTCCCTTCATTTTACAGAAGAAACTGAGGTTCAGAAGGTAAATGACTTGGCATCATCACAGTCAATTGGAGATTCAAGCCTGATATCCATGTTCTTATTATCTAAATGATATCCAGGTACAGATGAGGCTCCTAAGGTTAGATTCTTTGGATATGGTTCTAAATCCTTGGGTATGGACAGTGCTGTGCGTCTACTCCTACACACACACACACAACCTAAAATGCAGAAAGAGAGAATAACTACAAAAGGCAGCCCCATGAAAAAAGGAAGAGAATGAGAGAATGGGAGGCCCAGAGCTGTTGCTGGTTCATTGCAGTTCTGAACTCTGGATGGACAGGTGTTGTCAGTTACTTGATTAGGGCACAATGGCATATTCTGGCTCCAGGAAATGATTCTCCAAGGCTCTTAGCTCTTCCTCTGGGTTCTTAGTTTCCCCCTCCAAATCGTTCTTCCTTTTCCGTAAGAAATGACCCTGTTTCTTTCTGGGTATATATTCCAGTCTGTTCCCTGCCCACAGAAAACTGAGGTACTTGCTACAGAGGCTTACAGTGTCTAAGGGGCTGTCACTAATCATGGCACTAAACTGTTAAAGAAAACAAGCTGACATTAAATGGGCATGAAATGTGTCAGTCAGGACATTTTATAAACATAAATAAGAGTTAAACTTAACCTCTTTCATTTAAAAATAGGAATAGGCCGGGCGCGGTGGCTCACGCCTGTAATCCCAACACTTTGGGAGGCCAAAGCGGGTGGATCACGAGGTCAGGAGATCAAGACCATCCTGGCTAACACGATGAAACCCCGTCTCTACTAAAAGTACAAAAAATTAGCTGGGCGTTGTGGCGGGCGCTTGTAGTCCCAGCTATTCGGGAGGCTGAGGCAGAAGAATGGCGTGACCCGGGAGGCAGAGCTTGCAGTGACCTGAGATCACTCTACTGCACTCCAGCCTGGGGGACAGAGCAAGACTCCATCTCAAATAAATAAATAAATAAATAAATAAATAAATAAATAATGAATAGGAATATAAACTTACAATGGTATGACTACCAAAGTCATAGCTTTGTGTTAGAATGTCATCCCAAAGTGAATTAACTTAAAAGAAAAAAAAAATGTTTAAAAACCTAACCTCTTTTTTCTCAAGCAAATTGAAATTATTTGTAAAAAAAAGTTTCACCTTTTGTGTTTTAATAATGAAAATCCATAATTAATAAAGATAAATGTCCAACATATAAGCAATTATCATCTCTTTAATAAAAATATGCAACACACTTTTTCTTCCTACTTCCTAAAATATTTTGTAATCAATAATCAACATAAAAACAAAGAAGAAAGTCAAAGCAATACATGGTTAACCTAAAAGAAAAAGCCTCTTGGAGGAAATAAAATGCTGTGTAACTTGGAGGGAAAAACAGTTTAGAAGACAAAGTGGCAAATTCTAGTAAATTCAATAGAAAAGTAGGTAACACTAATAAATACCCTCTTTCCTGAAGTTTTGTGGCCTTTTTTATGTTACCCAGTGACTGGGGACACAAGAGGAATTAAAATGTCTTTGGCAAGATGTATGACTTTTTTATTTTTATTCCTTCTATATTCATAACCTAACAACTTTTGTAATTAGTCTGTAAATGCCTCACTTACTAATAAATTTTAAACTTATGTGAAGGGATTCATTTGAGTGGTATATAATCTTTATGTTTAAGATGAAATTTATCAACTTCAGCTAATTAAACTCACAGTTGTCATGCCTCCTATGCTTCTTGGAATTCAAATTAAGAATTTGATATCACATCTTTAATAGGTAATGAACATTTTGTGACATTTGTTTCCTCTAATTAGTCTATGAAAATTGTATAAGAATTGTCTGTTCATTGAATAATTCTTTTTGCTCTAATAGAATTAATTAACTTTGACTGTGACTCCAACTAGCCAATGATTACTTTAGCTCAAAAAGTCACATTGAAAATTATCCATGTCAACTGTTCTATTCACTTCCTACTTTTTTCATTGGTATAGTCAAATCTTGGTGCAATATCTAAAACAATGGCTAGACAAATTCGACACACAGACACATACACTATACATATGTACACATACTATACATATATACACACTGCATATAGGTATACGTCAAACTGCTTTTAGGACAAAATTTTACACATGTAATTAGTAAAAATATTCCATTGGCATCATTACATTTTAGGATTTTAAGGTAGACTAAGGTAGTCACGGAAAGATTTATAAAAAGGCCAAGGTGGGTGGATCACCTGAGGTCAGGAGTTCAAGACCGGCCTAACCAATATGGTGCAACCCCATCTCTACTAAAAATACAAAAATTAGGCGTGGTGGTGGGTGCCTGTAGTCCTAGCTACTAGGTGGCTGAGACAGGAAAATTGCTTGAACCCGGGAGGCAGAGGTTCCAGTTAGCCGAGATCACGCCATTGCACTCCAACTTGGGCAACAGAGCAAGACGCCATCTCAAAAAAAAAAAAAAAAAAAAAAAAGGAGCCCTTAGGAATCAGTAGAAAATAGATTGATGGAAAGGAAGAGAAAAGACCCTTAGAGGAGTCATATGTGCAAAATTGGAAGGAAAATGTCTTTACCATATGAACAGCTTATCTCCACATGCTAGTGAATTAAAAGAGTAAGTAAATAGAGAAAGACTTTTTAAAAAATCTTAACCCTGTATTGATTTGATTTACAGGCTATACAGAATATAAGCATTTTAATAATAACTATGATACCATTGATAACATCTCATCAAAAATATTTCCCTGAGTGGTTCTTTTTAAGTTAATTAATTTTTTATTAATAGTCTAACAACAGTTAAAATGTTTTTCAGTTTTATTTTTAAAAATATTTTACTGAGACCATTATTTTTCTTTTAATGTTCACAGGGAAGATTTGATGCATACATTATTTTTCATTTATACCAAATTTTATAGATTATGACTTCTACCATTGAGAATTTTGTTCATTGATTAATGTGGTCTGAATGTGTCTCTCCAAAATTCATGTTGAAACCTAATCCCAATTCCCATTATAGTGTTATTTAGAAGTGGGACCTCCTGGGAAGTATCTTTGTCTGTTTGTACTGCTATAACAAAATACCTAAGACTGGTTAATTTATAAGGAAAATAAATTTATTTCTCACAGTTCAAAGTACAAATCAATGTACTAGCAAATTCATTGTCTGGTGAGAGACCAGTCTCCACTTTCAAGATGATGCCTGGTTGTTGTATTCTCAAAAGAGGAGGAACACTGTTTCCTCACCTGGCAGAAAGTCAAAAAGGCCGAATGCTGCCTGAGTCCTCTATAATAAGGACTTTAATCCCATTCATGAGAGAGGAGCCTTCATGGCCTAATCACCTTTCAAAGAACACACCTCTTAATATCATCACGTTGGCCGTTAAGTTTCAACACATGAATATTGGTGTCTTAAAATTTGTATGGATACATAATAGTTGCACATGTTTATGGGGTGCACATGATATTTGATGCAAGAGTCTCATGCATAATGATCAAAAGTGAGTGGGATGTTCATCACTACAAATATTTATTATTTCTTTCTGTTGGGAAAATTTCAAATCTTCTAGTTATTTTGAAATATACAGTAAATTATTATTAACTGTAGTTGCCCTATTGAGTTGTTGAATACCAGAACTTATCCCTTCTGTCTAACCGTAATTTTGTAACCATTATATATAATCTTCTCCCTTTCCCTTCCCAGCCTCTAGTTACTACCATTCTACCTTCTTCATCCATGAGGTCTACATTTTTAGCTTCCACATATGAGTGACAACATATGATATTTGTCTTTCTGTGTCTGGCTTATTTCATTTTTCATAATGACCTCAGGTTTCATCCACGTGGCTGCAAATGGCAGGATTTCATTCTTTTTTATTCCTAAGTAGTACTCTGTTGAATATATATATACACCATATTTTCTTTATTCATTCATCTGTTGTTGGACGCTTAGGTAGATTTCGTATCTTGGGTGTTGTGAATAGCACTGCAATAAGTATAGGAGTGTAGCTATCTCTTGGATATACTTATTTCCTTTCTTTTGGATACATAACCAATAGTGGAATTGCTGGATCATATGGTAGTTCTATTTTTAGTTTTTTGAAGAAACTCCACACTGCTTTCCATAATAACTATATGACCTTACTTATCCATCAACGATATATGAGTGTTCTCCCTTCTCCGCATCCTTGCCAACATCTGTTATTTTTTGTTTTCTTGATAATGGCCATTCTAACTAGGGTGAGATTATTATTATTATTATTTTGCTTTCTTTTTAAATTTTTTATTATACTTTAAGTTCTAGGGTACATGTGCACAGCATGCAAGTTTGATACATAGGTATACATGTGCCGTGTTGGTTTGCTTCACCCATCAACACATCATTTACGTTAGGTATTTCTCCTAATGCTATCCCTCCCCTACTCCCCCACCCCCCATCAGGCCCCCGTGTGTGATATTCCCTGCCATGTGTCCAAGTGATCTCATTGTTCATTTCCCACCTATGAGTGAGAACATGCAGGGTTTGGTTTTCTGTCCTTGTGATAATTTGCTGAGACAGGAACTCATCCTTTTTTTATGGCTGCATAGTATTCTATGGTGTATATGTGCCACATTTTCTTAATCCAGTCTATCATTGATGAACATTTGGGTTGGTTCCAAGTCTTTGCTATTGTGAATAGTGCCACAATAAACATACATGTGCATGTGTCTTTATATTAGCATGATTTATAATCCTTTGGGTACTTACCCAGTAACGGGATTGCTGGGTCAAATGGTAATTCTAGTTCTAGATTCTTGAGGAATCGCCACACTGTCTTCCACAATGGTTGAAAAAATTTACACTCCCACCAACAGTGTAAAAGCATTCCTATTTCTCCACATCCTCTCCAGCATCTGTTGTTTCCTTTTTAATGATAGCCATTCTAACTGGTGTGAGATGGTATCTCATTGTGATTTTGATTTGCATTTCTCTGATGACCAGGAATGATCAGCATTTTTTGACGTGTCTGTTGGCTGCACAGATGTCTTCTTTTGAGAAGTGTCTGTTCATATGCTTTGCCCACTTTTTGATGGGATTTTTTTTTTAATTGTAAATGTGTTTGAGTTCTAGGTAGATTCTGGATATTAGCCCTTTGACACATGGATACATTGCAAAAATTTTCTCCCATATTTTATATTACCTCTTCACTCTGCTGGTAGTTTCTTTTGCCATGCAGTAGCTCTTTAGTTTAATTAGATCCCATTTGTCTATTTTAGCTTTTGTTGCCATTGCTTTTGGTATGTTAGTCATGAAGTCTTTCCCCACGCCTATGTCCTGAATGGTACTGCCTAGGTTTTCTTATAAGGTTTTTATGGTTTTAGGTCTAACATTTAAGTCTTTAATCCATCTTGAATTAATTTTTGTATAAGGTGTAAGGAAGGGATTCAGTTTCAGCTTTCTACATATGGCTGACCAGTTTTCCCAGCACCATTTATTAAATAGGGAATCCTTTCCCCATGTCTTGTTTTTGTCAGGTTTGTCAAAGATCAGATGGTTGTACATGTGTGGAGTTATTTCTGAAGCCTCTGTTCTGTTCCATTGGTCTATATATCTCTTTGGTACCAGTACCATGCTGTTTTGGTTACTGTAGCCTTGTAGTATAGTTTGAAGTCAGGTAATGCCTCCAGGTTTGTTCCTTTTGCTTAGGATTGTCTTAGCAATGCAAGCTCTTTTTTGGCTCCATATGAACTTTAAAGTAGTTTTTTCCAATTCTGTGAAGAAAGTCATTGGTAGCTTGATGGGGATGACATTGAATCCATAAATTACTTGGGCAATATGGCCATTTTCATGATATTGATTCTTCCTATCCATAAGCATGGAATATTCTTCCATTTGTTTGTGTCCTCTTTTATTTCATTGAGCAGTGGTTTGTAGTTCTCCTGGAAGAGGTCCTTCACATCCCTTGTAAGTTGGATTCCTAGGTATTGTATTCTCTTTGAAGCAATTGTGAATGGGAGTTTACTTGTGATTTGGCTCTCTGTTTGTCTCTTAATGGTGTATAGGAATGCCTGTGATTTTTGCACACTGATTTTGTATGCTGAGACTTTGCCAAAGTTGTTTATCAGCTTAAGGAGATCTGGGGCTGAGACAATGGGGTTTTCTAAATATACAATCATATCATTTGCAAACAGGGACAATTTGATTTCCTCATTTCCTAATTGAATACCCTTTATTTCTTTCTCTTGCCTGATTTCCCTGACCAGAACTTCCAACACTTTGTTGAATAGGAGCGATGAAAGAGGGTATCCCTGTCTTGTAGCAGTTTTCAAAGGGAATTTTTCCAGTTTTTGCCCATTCAGTATGGTATTGACTGGGTTTTTCATAAATAGCTCTTATTATTTTGAGATACATTCCATCAATACCTAGTTTATTGAGGGTTTTTAGCATGAAGGGCTGTTGAATTTTGTCAAAGGCCTTTTCTGCATCTATTGAGATAATCATGTGGTTTTTGTCATTGGTTCTGTTTATGTGATAGATTACATTTATTGATCTGCATATATTGAACCAGTCTTGTATCCCAGGGATGAAGCTGACTTGTCGTGGTGGATACGTTTTGTTATGTGCTGCTGGATTGGGTTTGCCAATACTATATTAAGGATTTTTACATCAATGTTCATCAGGCAGATTGGTCTAAAATTCTGTATTTTTGTTGTGCGTCTGCCAGGCTTTGGTATCAGGATGATGTTAGCCTCATAAAATGAGTTAGGGAGGATTCCCTCTTTTTCTATAAACTGGAATAGTTTGAGAGAGAATAGTACCAGCTCCACTTTGTACCTGTGGTAGAATTCAGCTGTGAATCCATCCGGTCCTGGACTTTTGGTTGGTAGGCTATTAATTATTGCCTCAATTTCAGAGCCTGTTATTGGTCTATTTGGAGATTCCACTTCTTCCTGGTTTAGTCTTGGGAGGGTGGATGTGTCCAGGAATTTATCCATTTATTCTAGATTTTCTGGTTTATTTGTGTAGAGGTGTTTTTAGTGTTCTCTGATGGTAATGTGTATTTCTCTGGGATCAGTGGTGATATCCCCTTTATCATTTTTTATTGCGTCTATTTGATTCTTCTCTCTTTTCTTCTTTATTAGTCTTGCTAGCAGCCTATCAATTTTGTTGATCATTTAAAAAAAAAACAGCTCCTGGATTCATTGATTTTTTGGAGGATTTTTTTGTGTCTCTATATCTTTCAATTCTGCTCTGATCTTAGTTATTTCTTGCCTTCCGCTAGCTTTTGAATTTGTTTGCTCTTGCTTCTCTAGTTATTTTAATTGTGATGTTAGGGTATCAAATTTAGATCTTTCCTGCTTTCTCTTGTGGGCATTTAGTGATATAAATTTCCCTCTACACACTGCTTTAAATGTGTCCCAGAAATTTTAGTATGTTGTGTTTTTGTTCTCATTGGTTTCAAAGAACATCTTTGTTTCTGCCTTAATTTCGTTATTTACCCAGTAGTCATTCAGAAGCAAGTTGTTCAGTTTCCATGTAGTTGTACGGTTTTGAGTGAGTTTCTTAATCCTGAGTTCTAATTTGATTGCACTGTGGTCTGAGGGACAGTTTGTTGTGATTTCTGTTCTTTTACATTAGCTGAGGAGTGCTTTACTTCCAATTATGTGGTCAATTTTAGAATAAGTGCAATGTGGTGCTGAGAAGAATGTATATTCTGTTGATTTGTGGTGGAGAGTTTTGTAGATGTGTGTTAGGTCTGCTTGTTGCAGAGCTGAGTTCAGGTCCTGGATATCCTTGTTAACCTGTCTCATTGATCTGTCTAATATTGACAGTGGGGTATTAAAGTCTCCCATTATTATTGTCTGGGAGTCTAAGTCTCTTTGTAGGTCTCTAAAGACTTGCTTTATGAATCTGGGTGCTCCTATATTGGGTGCATATATATTTAGGATAGTTAGCTCTTCTGGTTGAATTGATCCCTTTAGCATTATGTAATGGCCTTCTTTGTCTCTTTAGATTTTTGTTGGTTTAAAGTCTCTTTTATCAGAGACTAGGATTGCAGCCCCTGCTTTTTTTTTTTTTTTTTTTTTTGCTTTCCACTTGCTTGGTGGATCTTCCTGCATCCCTTTATTTTGAGCCTATGTGTGTCTTTGCACGTGAGATGGGTCTCCTGAATACAGCACACTGATGGGTCTTGACTCTTTATCCAATTTGCCAGTCTGTGTCTTTTAATTGGGGCATTAAGCCCATTTACATTTAACGTTAATATTGTTATGTGTGAATTTGATCCTGTCATTATGATGTTTGCTGGTTATTTGGCCTGTTAATTGATGCAGTTTTTTCATAGCATCAATAGTCTTTACAATTTGGCATGTTTTTGCAGTGGCTGGTACCGGTTGTTCCTTTCCATGTTTACTGCTTCCTTTAGGAGCTCTTGTAAGGCAGGCCTGGTGGTGACAAAATCTCTCAGCATTTCCTTGTCTGCAAAGGATTTTATTTCTCCTTCACTTATGAAGCTTAGTTTGGCTGGATATGAAATTCTGGGTTGAAAATTATTTTCTTTAAGAATGTTGAATATTGGCCCCCACTCTTTTCTGGCTTGTAGGGTTTCTGCCAAGAGATCCGCTGTTAGTCTGATAGACTTCCCATTGCAGGTAACTTGACCTTTCTCTCTGGCTGCCCTTAACACTCTTTCCTTCATTTCAACCTTGGTGAATCTGACAATTATGTGTCTTGGCGTTACTCTTCTCAAGGAGTATCCTTTGGAGGAGAGGAGGTGCTCTGATTTTAGAATTTTCAGCTTTTCTTCTCTGGCTTCTCCCCATCTTTGTGGTTTTATCTACCTTTGGTCTTTGATGTTGGTGACCTAGAGATGGGGTTTTGGTGTAGATGACCTTTTTGTTGATGTTGATGCCATTCCTTTCTATTTGTTAGTTTTCCTTCTAACAGTCGGGTCCCTCAGCTGCAGGTCTGTTTGAGTTTGCTGAAGTTCCCCTCCATACCCTGTTTGCCTGGGTATCACCAGAGGAGGCTGCAGAGCAGCAAATGTTGCAGAACAGCAAATATTGCTACCTGGTCCTTCCTCTGGAAGCTTCGTCCCAGAGGGGCAGTCACCTATATTAGTTGTCTGTCAGCCCCTACTGGGAGGTGTCTCCCAGTTAGTCTACACAGGGTTCAGGGACCCACTTGAGGAGGCATTCTCTCCATTCTCAGAGCTCAAGCGCCATGCTGGGAGAAGCACTGCTCTTCAGAGCTGTCAGACAGGAATGTTTACGTCTGCAGAAGTTGTCTGTTACCTTTTGTTCAGCTATGCCCTGCCCACAGAGATGGAGTCTAGAGGCAGTAGGCCTTGTTGAGCTGTGGTGGGCTCCACCCAGTTCTAGCTTCCCGGCTGCTTTGTTTACCTACTCAAGCCTCAGCAATGGCAGACGCCCCTCCCCCAGCCAGGCTGCTGTCTCACAGATAAATCTCAGACTGCTGCCCTAGCAGTGAGCAAGGCTCCATGGGCATGCAGAGGAGAGAATCTCCTTGTCTGCTGATTGCTAAGACCTTGGGAAATGCACAGTACTTGGGCGAGAGTATCCTGTTTCTTTCCAGGTAGTCTGTCACAGCTTCCCTTGGCTGGGAAAGGGAAATCCCCTGACCCCTTTCACTTCCTAGGTGAGGCAATGCCCTGCCCTGCTTTGGCTCGCCCTTTGTGGGCTGCACCCACTGTCCAACCAGTCCCAATGAAATGAACCAGGTACCTCAGTTGGAAACGCAGAAATCATCCATCTTCTACATCAATCACTCTGGGAGCTGCAGACCAAAGCTGTTCCTATTCGGCCATCTTGGAATGTCCCTAGGGTGAGACTATATCTCAATGTGGTGTTGACTTGCATTTCCCTGATGATTTTTAATGATTTTGAACATTTTTCTTATACCTGTTGGCTATTTGTATGTTGTCTTCTGAGAAATGTCTATTTAGATCTTTTGCCAACCTGCTTTCTTTTAGTAATGGGATCTCACTATGTTGCCCAAGCTGGAGTGCAGTGGTTATTTATAGGTGCAATCCTAGGACACTACAGTCACATACTCCTGGACTTAAGCAATCCTCCTGTCTCAGTCATCTTGTTGTTGGAACTAATGGTACACACCATTACACCTAGCTTTCCCATTTTAAAATTGGGTTATTTGTATTTTTGCCATTGAATTGCTTGAGTTCCTTGTATATTCTGGTTATTAATCCCTGTGGAATAAATAGTTTGCAAATATTTTTGTCCATTCTGTAGGTTATCTCTTTACTTTGTTGATGATTGTTTTCTTTGCTGTGCAGAAGCTTTTTGGCTTGATGTTAATCCCATTTGACAACTTTGCTTTGGTTACCTGTGCTTATGGGGTAGTACTCAAGAAATATTTGTTCAGACCAGTGGACTGAAGCACTTCCCCAATGCTTTCTTGTAGCAGATTTACAAGTTTGGGTCTTACATTTAAGTTTTTAATCTATTTTGGGTTGTTTTTTTATATAGTGAGAAATTGGAGTTATTTTTATTCTTCTGCATATGGATACCCAGTTTTCCCAGCATCATTTATTGAAGAGACTGTCCTTTCCTCAATGTATGTTCTTAACACCTTTATCAAAAGGGAATTGGCTGTATGTGGATTTATTTTGGCTTTCTTTATTCTGTTTCATTGATCTATGCATCTGTATTTTTATTTTGAAATTAGGTAATGTGTGCCTCCAGCTTTGTTCTTCCTGCTGAAGATTGCTTTGACTATTCAAGGTCTTTTGTGATCCCTTACAAATTTTAGTATTTTTTTTCTATTTCTGTAAAGAATGTCATTGATATTTTTATAGGAACTGCATTACATATATGTATAACTCTGCGGAGTATGGACATTTTAACAATATTAATTCTTCCAATCCATGAACATGGGCTACCTTTTCATTTTTGTGTCCTCCTCAATTTCTTTCATCAATGTTTTATGGTTTTTATTATAGAGATCTTTCACTTCCTTCATCAAGTTTATTGTTTTTGTTAACTATTTTAAATGTGATCACTTATTTGATTTCCTTTTCAGATTGTTCAGTTTTGGTATATAGAAATATCACTGATTTTCATATGTTGATTTTGTGTCCTGCAACTTAACTGAATTCATATATCCATTCTAACAGTTTTTTGGTGGAGTCTTTAGGCTTTTCTAAATATAAGACAATGTCATCTGCAAACAAGAACAATTTGACTTCTTCCTTTCCAATTTGGATGCCCTTTATATCTTTCTCTTATCTAATTGCCCCAAGATTTCCATTACTATGTTGAATATTAGTGGTAGAACTGGACATCTTTGTCTTGTTTCAGTCCTTAGCGGAAAACTTTTCCATTTTCCCCTTCATTATGATGCTAGCTGTGGGTTTATCACATTTGGCTTTTATTGTTTTGAGTCATGTTCATTCTATAACCCAGTTTCTTGAGAGTTTTTATCATGAAGGAACATGTAACTTTACTGATGGTGAATAGATGCTTTTCCATAATCTATTGGCATGATCATTTGGTTTTTGTCCTTAATTCTAGTAATGCGATATTTGTTTATTTGTGTATGTTGAACCATTCTTGCGTATCTGGGATGAATATCACTTGTACATCTGATCTTCACCATGTTGTTTAATTAAGTTTGACATATTTTGCTGAGGATTTTTGCATCTATGTTCATCAAGAATATTGACCTATAGTTTAATTTTTGTTTTGTTTTGTTTTTGTCTGGTTTTGGTATGAGGGTAATGCTGTCATTGTAGAATGAGCTTGGAAGTATTAACTTCACTTCAGTTTTTCTAAGAGTTTTAGTAAAATTGATATTAGTTAGCCTTTAAATATTTGGTAGAATCCAGCAATGAAGCCATTAGGTCCTGGGATTTTCTTTGATGGGAAATTTTTTACTATTGCTTATTTCTCGTTACTCATTATTGGCCTGTTCAGGTTTCACATTTCTTCATGGTTCAGTCTTGGTAGTCTTACGAGTCTAGGAATGTATCATTTTTGTCTAGGGTTTTTTCATTTATTGGAGTATAGTCATTCATTCAACACATGCATTTTTAGAGGACACATATTCAAATCATACCAGGAAGTGATTAAGTTATAAGGGTGAAACTCTAATAAATGAGATTAGTGTCCTTATTAAAAGAAACTCAATTGAGCTCCCTTCCCTACTTCCTCCGTGTGAGGACACAGAAGTCACCATCTGTGAGGAGCATGTCCTCACCAAACACCAAATCTGCTAGTGCCTTGATCTTGGACCTCCCAGTCTCCAGAAATGAAAATAATAAATTTCTGTTGTTCATAAATTACCCAGCCTAAGATATTTTAGTATAGCACCTAAATGGACTAAGACATTGATTATATAAGAAAATGACCAATTTTGTAAGATAAGTAGGGAAGAAAAGAGTAGAAGGACAAGAGGATGGAAAGAAGAGAGGAAGAGAGAAACAGTGGAAGAATAAGACAGAGAGAGGCCTAGAAAGAGAAAAGCAGGAAGAAAGATGAGAGACAGATATAGAGATGTTACAGCACTTTCATTTTATGACCCTTTAAGGGCAGAAATGGATGGCAGAGTTAAAATATGAACAAGGACGAAGCAATGTGGCTAAAACATTCTTTTATATAACTAAACAGAAAGGTCATATAATGCATATAATATTAGAATATAGGTTGTGAAAAGTCTGTATGCACCAGGTAATAAATTTTTATTTTATGCTGTTGTGCAATGTTTTTCCAAAGTGTACTCCATGAAGACTTAATGATTCATAAAGAAAAAGGTTTATTTAAATATATTTGAGAAATACTAGAACTTATATCTCTCTCTGAAAGTATTATAACACATTTTAGTATACTTACATCTCTCAGGAATCCTGAGAAAATATACTTGGTGATAATTAGTTAAATCTGTGTTTATCAATCATACTTAAAGACAGAATAATTTTTTTCTTTGTATAAATCCCTATTTGTATCCTGTAGAACATACTTTGGAAGTATGGTCATTCATGAGCCACAGTTAAATGTTTAGACTAAAAAATACAAGAGAAATATAGAATTTAGGAAGATAAAATCTCAATCTCATGGCTATGTGCTATATGGATGAAACAGACTAAGACTAAAATCATGGGGGGTTGGGGTGGGCAATTAATAGGTTATAGTAATAATCAAGAGGATATACCAGGTCTTCAATTGATATGGGAATAATCAGAATTAAAAGATATGGATAAGTGTGATAAATGTTATATCAGAGATGTCGATTGTTACCAGACTGACAGCCCCTACTGAGACTGCCACCTTTTATACCATGTCACTTCACAACCTAATTAAACCAGAATGAGAATCTGATACAAAGTGACATGTCCACAGCTAGTCAGCAATTATGACTTTTATTGTCTGGCTTAAAAAACAGAAGTTAAATAAGGTTTCTCATTTAAGAGTTTGAAAGCGTAAAAACAGAGACTGAGACTTGTAACAGATAGATACAGATATGTGTGTACATATATAGAGAGCAATATATACGGAGAGATCCAAGAGACTATACACAGTGCTCACTTTTCATATTCAATATATATGCAGACTTGAGATCTAAAATCTATATGAGGCATGTTTGTGTATTAAATATAAATAGCATTTATATTACCATCTGCAGGGTAATATCTTGAAATATTAATCTTTGTGTTTGGTTTTCCTCACCTCCCTATGTAAAATTTTTCCACCAGTGAGTCAGAGGTGTTTATATTGCCTCCAAGCAAAGTAGGAATTTTTAGGATATGAAGGAAACAAGTAGTAAGTAGTCAATATAGAAGGAAGCCCTGAAGGAAGCAGGATATAAAGTTTATGCTATAATAGTTAAACAGAATGAAGAATAGTGAAGAAACATACCACTTCATATGCATGCACATGCAAAGTGAAAACAGGTTCATCTAGGCTGGAGAGGAGAAGAGAGGGAGACAGGAAAGAGGAGCTAGGTGGGACAAACCCTTACAGCAAGTTAGGGAGTAGACAATGAGAAGGGCAGACATGGGGGATGAATAACTGCATGGAGGGATATTGTGTCCTCATAGGGAGATTGCACATCACCCTTACTGGCCAGCAGCAGGGAATCAAGTCAACACGTGGAAATAAAGTCAACAAGTAGAGACTACTCAGCATCTGGACAGAGCAAGATGTCTCTGTTAATGGAATAGGATTTCCATCTACAGACAGAACTTCTAGCATAAATACTCCTGCCACTTACTCCAAAATTGTATGAGCTGTATTTGTCTGTTCAGAAAATGCAAAATGTCACAGACTGGGCAGATTAAACAAACAGGAATTTATTTCTCACAGTGATGAAGGCTGGGAAGTCCAAGATCAAGGTGCTGGCTGCTTCAGTTCAGGAATGGCTCTCTTCCTGGCTTATAGACAACTTCTCACTGTATCTTCACATGATAGAGAGACAGAGTAAGCTCTCTGATATCTCTTCTTAAAAGGGGACTGATCCTATTATCAGAGCCCCACCCTCATGACCTCACCTAAACCTGATTACCTCTAAAGGCTTCATCTTCAAATGCTATCACATTTCAGAGTAGAGAGCTGGGGCTTCAATGTATGAATTTTAGGGGAATGTAATTCAGTGTATAACATTATTCCCTGATCTCCTAACATCTATGTCCTTTTTGCATGCAAAATACATTGATTACATTCCAACAGCCCCCAAAGTCTTAACTCATTCTGGCACCAACTCTAAAGTCTAAACTTTAAAGTCTCATCTAAATATTATATAAATCACATATGGTTAAAACTTGATACTAAATTCTTCTCCATCTATGAGCTAAGGAAGAAAAATTGGGGTGAGCAGATAACCAGACAAGTATGTGTTCCCAAAATGCAATGGTGGGACAGGCATAAGATAGATATTCCAATTCCAAAAGTGAGAATAGGAAAGAAGAAACGGTTGATGGCCACCAAACAAGTCCAAAAGTTAGAAAGACAAATTCCATCAAATCTTAAAACCCGAGGATAAACTTGTTTGGATCTATTCTCTGCCTCTGGACCCACTGGGGCAGTGGTTCTGCTTCTGTGACTCTGCAGGGTACTCTGGCCCCCATGGCTTCTTGTAGAAGCTGTCTATCCCAGTGCAACTGAGGAAGTAGCCCTGCTGATCTCTGGATGAACTTCAGGGCCATTTTTCCCTGTTCTTCTAGAACAGAGCAAATTTGCAGCCAAATACTTTGTTGTCTGGTCCTGTCAAATCCAGCAGTTCTTACAGCCTTCCCTTTATTTTATCTCACTTTTTCTGTTCCCTTTACTTGAAACTGTTCTTGCTGGATTAATCCCATCTCTATTCCTGGCTTCTGTTGAAATGACTGATTAAGTCTACGAGTCCCAAACATGATCTTTTATCAAGTGGTTATTCTGTCACACTTTTAGCGTTCTCTTCAGAAAAAACTTTCCCATATTTATGTTATGTAATAAACTGAGAATTTTCCACATCTCCCAGGTCTGATTCCTTTTTGATTAACAATTCTTTCATCAATTAATCTCTCTTCTTTTGCATTTTACTGGAAGCATTCAAGAGCAAATTTCAACACCTTCCTTAGAAGTCTCCTCAGCTAAATATCCAATTTCGTCACTCACAAGTTCTACCTTCTATGAAACACTAAAACACAACTCAGCCAAGTGTAAGGATTTTTTTGTCCAGTTTCCAATTATCGATGTTTCTCACTCCAATCTGAATTTTCACCAGAATTGCCTTGAATACCCGTATTTCTAATACATACTTCAAATCTCTTCCAGCCTCTACCCATTACCCAGTTTCAAAGCCATGTTCATGTTTTAGGTATTTGTTACAGTTGCACCTCACTTCTTAGCACTAAGTTTTGTGTTTGTCTGGGTTCTTCAGAGAAACAGAAGCAACAGAATATATATAGACAAAGATATTTATTATAAAGAATTGGCTCACATGGTTATAGAAGCTGACAAGTCTCAAGATCTGTGGTCAGCAAGCTAGAGACCCAGGAGAGCTGATGGTGTAAACTCCTGTTCAAGTCCAAAGGCCTGATAATCAGGACAGCCAATGGCAAAATTTCCAGTCTAAGTCCAAGTCCAAAGGTAAGGAAAACTGATATCACAGTGTAAAGACAGGAAGAAAGAGAAAATACTCCCTTACTAAGCCTTTTGTTCTTTTCAAACCCTTGGCAGATTGGATGAGGGTCACCCACATTAGAGAGGGCAGTCTGCTTTCCTGAGTCCACTAATTTAAATGTTAGTCTCTTCCAAATCTCCTTCATGGATACACTCAAATAATGTTTAGCCAACTGTCCGGACATCTCATGGCTCTGTCAGGTTAACATATAAAATAAACCATCACAGACTGGGCATGGTGGCTCATGCCTGTAATCTCAGCACTTTGAAAAGCCAAACTGGAAGGATTGCTTGAACCCAGGAGTTTGAGACCAGCCCTGGCAGCACAGCAAGACCTCATCTCTACAAAACTTAAAATGAAAAATAAAAAAAATTCAGCATCACATAAATGGCATTCATAGGGCTCCTGAATAGGCAGATGGGGTCTTTGACACCCAGAGGGGTAGTAAATGTGAGAAAGGAAAGCCCTAGCATCAATAATTCAGTAGGCCTGGAGCATAGTATGTTCTATCCATGTTAAATAGTAAACAACAGATTTTCTATAAAACTTTCATTTTGAAATTTCATTACTTTTATGAACCTAACTATAGAAGGTCAAATTGAACATAGTTTTGTGGTCTTGCATACTTAAGCAAATAAGAATGAAAATAAAACTGCATGAAAATAAAAACCTTTCTAACTTTAAAAATCGCACTTTGCTTTATTTATTCCAAAACTCTCTGGATCTGAGGATCACTTACGTGGGAGAAATTAAAAACTAAATGAAAATATGCTTATTCTACATTCCATGCCTAGCAATTTAATTTTTAAGCCTTTATCACCCTAAAAATGTTCAACTATTGTTTTATCTTTTGGCATAGAATAAGTTTCGTAACAAAGATTCCAGTAACAGTAAATCTGACGTTTATAGTCTCAATTTGTTTTTTTTGTTGTTGTTTCTATAATATCTCTACATGAGTTCATATGAACATTTTCTTCATCTCAGTTCTCTCTCTGTTCTTCTTGGTACAAATGTTCGCAAGGGGCCTATGTTTCTATACCCCAGGATGTAAACCCACTTTCCTAAACTGTAATTCTCCACTCAGATACAATATTTTGGTTTCATCAGCTTGTTTGATTTTTTACATGTTTACAATTTTCTGTTGCTTCAACAGAGTTTTGAAGATTAAACAGGGTATTCCTTTCCAGTCTCCTCATCAAGGCGTTCTCGCTGCCTATGGTAGTCACATATTCTGCCTCCTCTAGAAATCTGCCCCTATGGGTGAGGTAATCAGGGCTTCTGAACTAAGAATGAGGGTGTGTAATTTGACAAATCGAGTGTTCTGATAATGACACAAAATCTGCATTATCTCGGGATGGAAGCCTCAAATGCAATTGAGCCACTCTTTGCATAAACCAGAGGTAGGACACAAATGTTAAACTTTAGTCTTGTTGCTTTTTAACATTGGATTGTGCTTGGTATAATCCCTCCCAAAAATTTATCTCTAAGTTCTTTCTAGGCCTCAGTCTCTAAATTGGGAAGTTATTTATTCAGCACATATTGAACAAGCAACTACAATATGTTTGGCACCGAACTTCATTTAGAAGCTCAAGATAAAATGGTGAACAAAACATACTGATGCCTGCCGTCTAATATGGAAGACAGGCTTTAATCAGATATCATAAATCATTACCATTTTACCCCAAACTTCCTCTTCTCTTTTTCTTGGCTTTCTTGATTGCTCTGTCAATTTATCTGCTACCCCAAAAACTCCTTAGCAGCTCTTTCTTTCTCCACCGGTATCATAGGGTTTTTTTCCTAACCCTGCATCCTGCCACTCTATGTATTCTCCCTGAAACTTGACATACTCTATGGCTTCTACTTTTACCTAAATGCTGAAGACTCCAGAAATTCTATCTCCTTCCTAGATCTCAGTAATCCCCTTGCCCCACTCCAAAAGAACCACTAAACCTCTCATCAAATATTGGAATTAATCCTTAGAAATAGTTAATTAATTATTTAGAATTAGTTACTCCTTCATCTATTATACCATTGTCCCAGTGACATACTTCTATTAATGCATCCAGTAGAAGGTATTGGGTTCACAGTGTCACTTATCTCAGTAATCTCAATACAGAGCAAAAGAGCTGGAAAAATAGTAGATGATGAATAAATACTTATTGAATGTTGTTGAATAAGAGAATGCCTCTAGAGTTTGTGTGTGTGTGTGTGTGTGTGTCTATGTGTGTGTGCGCACGCGTGCTTTAGAGGAATGGAACTGCCTGCTTTAGAGGAATGGAAATGTGCTTTCTCATTCTTTGTATGGAAACTGAAGAGCTGGGAGGCAGATAGAGGCAGTAAGTAGAATATAAGTCAGAAGTAAAAAGTAAAAATCATAAATAGAACCTGCCATTTACTGATGTATCATATAGAATAAAGGGTTATTAAGCACAGATTTGGAATTAGCCCCTATTTGTTTTTATGTGGTTCAAGATTCCGTTTATTTATAAATAACAGGGAAAAAAATATGATAGTTGTACTAGAAACTATTTTTAAGCCTACTCCTTTCTCTGATAAATAAGTCCAGGCAGGCAATCCTGGGCTGAACAGCACTTCACATTGTTAGAGAACATATATCGTTCTGTCTTGTTTCTCTGTTACATGTAGCTTCAACCTCAAGGTCCAAAATAGTAATATGCATTCCAAGAAGCAGGATAGGGTAAAGAGCAAAGAAGCACAGCACAAACATTACATGAGCATTGTCTCCCTGGGAAGGCTTCCAGAAGATGTCACATAACATCTTCCACTTGCCTCCCATAGCCTAGTTCTGTGACCAAAGAGAGGCTAGGAAATGTACTCTTCATCCTGGTAAATCATGTTTCAAGCTTCAAATTCTATTGCTGTAAACAGAGGGAAAAATGGATATGGACTTACTGCCTTTTGTTTTACCTCTTTGTATTTCAGACCTTGTCCATGATGTTACATATAAGGTAATCAGCACACTACATTCAGTCAACAAATATTTACTATTATTGTTATTACTATTCACTTTTACATAGTTTGCCAGTTCTCCCACATCCAGACAAACTGGCTACTTTGTCCCAGTGACTGGTTAGCTATATGTTAAGATTTTGGATGTTACAGCCTTTATCAGTCCCTGAACACTATGTAAACTGTACTCTGATCTTGATAAAGTAATAATGACTAAATTCCTTATGTCCAACTGATACTCTTGGAGTTGTCTAACATCACCAGAGAGTTAGTGGGGTGCTGGTCAATTCAACTGAATGTTATTTCGTGTATGACCTTACTTTTTACTTGAGAGAGATGAACTAATCATAACTACATAAAACTCAAAGTCTCACAGATGAAACATCCATCTCACAGAAGCTTCTCGAACTTTACTTCCAAAGTGATGGACCAGACCATTCTACATTACTGCACCAAAACCAACAATATTGAGTCCCCATTTCTCTAATTTGTTTTAAAGGATTACTATGCTTTGTGGATTTGATAATGCTTATGTTTTAATTTCCTTTCTAGGAAACTAAAATTTATAGAGTAAGCTCTTGGCAAGTGAGTCATTTGAGAAATCTACAGATATTTCACCTATAAGATAAGACGGGGCTACTACTAGCAGACAAGAGAAGTCTCCTGGTTACTTGTTTGCTGGAAATCATTATTCACAGTCTCCTGCCCAGATTACTGAGAGCATGTTACGCAGGTCCTAAGGAATTGCTTCTTTGTTCTCTGTAACCTTAACTGTAGTGATCACTGTGTTAAATGTTATAAAGAAGTCCTGGAGTTTTATTAATGAGCCCATCAGCTAAATTATAGTAATCATTAAAACTGCCAGTTTGTGTCAAAATGTTTTGACTATCAAATTCAGACAAATTAATCATCCTTTTAAATATGCTCTATTAGTAACCTGATTCTTTTTTCTGGTCCAGGATGTCATTTAGCAGGGTTTCTATTTCTTCCCTTTTGCAGGCTGGTAATTAAATGAAGGACAAATGGGTAGAAACAACCTTTCTGGGAAATTTTTAAAATGAGTTAATGATCCATTCCTTAAGCATTACAAACTGAAGGTGAGTCACTAAAGCTAATGACATTTATAATCAGTATTTGCAAAGAGCATCAGGTAATCAGTTAGAGCAGAAGAACAGGATAATAGCATTTCAAATGAGAACACACTTTTCAGAGGCTGATAACTTCTGCCAACAAATTGTCAGTGACATCTTGTTCAAAATAAAAAGGAATCTTCAAAATCTTATAAAGTGATAAAAGTCAGAAGATGTTTGATAAGTCGAAGAAGTAAGAAATATTGACTGAGAGAGCAGGGGTTTTTATAAAAATTGACAAGGACTTCAAGATATGTTTGATAATGATTGAATTGGGTTACATAAAGTGACACATCTTGCTGCCTTGCTTCTTTTCCTGATCAAAATTGAGACTTAGTAAATTGTATAACTTTTATTGCTTCTGTCCCCTCTCTCATCATTGCCATAAAGTCTGTGATAGTTGCTTCCATTTCTGAAGCATAACCAGGATTTATTTGTAAAATTTAAAGAATTGTATAAAGTGGCTGCTCAAGCACTTACTAGGGCTATAGGAAATACTATATAGAAGTAGTATTTTCTTCCGTGAGGTGTGGCAATAATTTCTTTTAAAAAATAGTATTTTATACTATTTCTTTAAAGAAAAAATTATTTTGATTTTTTCCGCAGCAGAATTTGTCTCCCAATTAGTGAAATGATTTATATTAAGCAAGAATGGTGATATGCCACTGTTTTGCCCTTTCTGATGTCAAAATCTCAGATCCTAATTATCAAAGTGACAAAGTCTTCTCAAATTGCCTCCTCCTGCTCCCCTCCAACAAGAGAAGTGATATATTTAAATAAAATAATCTATTTTAGGCTTCTACATTTACCATTTTAAAGATATTTTAATGAAGTCAATGAACTTGTACAAAAACATATTCAGAATTCAAACCCTGAATTCATTACTGTGATTCACCTACCGGGCTTCTAGGAATTAGAAGGTTAAAGACAAAAATGGTTGGAAAACTTAGAACTACTAACATTGGATACAAAGGCAAAATTAGGCTTCTGATTCAGTACTTAGTAGGGTCTCTCACAGATGAGATCAATACAAGCTGTTCCTTCTGCCACAACCAGAGTTTCCTAAGGAATTGAGTATTCTCCTTCAGAGCAGAGGTTGTAACTGTGGTCATTGCCTTTCCCACTCCCCAGCCACATCATTTCTCATTTGTTGGCCTTTTCCTTGAACTATCTCTATGCAAGATGTGCAGGAGGTATTGGAGGGATCAAGGTATTGATCATGCAGCAACCATCTACTTTTCCTTTCTTCTTTCCTTCTGCTTCCAATTCCAAGTTTGAGCAAAAACAAAATAATTCACATTTATTGAATGCCTCCTATGAACTAGTACTGGGCTCAAAATTTTACACGTATAATTTCATTTAAATCTCTCCACAGTAATGCCCTATTTTATAGATGAGGGAATCTAGACTGATAAGAGTCCCAGGGTCACAGAATGAGGAAATGGGAACATTAGGCTGTCCAGCTCTTTCCACTCAGTACACCATACTGAGTCTATGTCACCTGGATCTAAGATTTAGTTGAGGTTGGGATAAGAGAAATAAAAGGCTAACCACGACACTAAAATGTCTGAATCATTACTGACTTACCAACTTGTCAACAATCTAATACACAAGGAGAGAAAATTTTCTATAATGGAAAGTTAAGATGTTTTTGTTGTTGTTGTTGAGATAGAGTCTCACTCTGTCACCCAGGCTGGAGTGCAATGGCGCGATCTCGACTCACTGCAACCTCTGCCTCCTGGGTTCAAGTGATCCTCCTGCCTCAGCCTCCCAAGTAGCTGGGATTACAGGCATGTGCCAACATGCCCAGCTAATTTTTGCATTTTTATTAGAGGCAGAGTTTCAGCATGTTGGCCAGGCTGGTCTTGAACTCCTGACCTCAGGTGATCCACCCACCTCAGACTCCCAAAGTGCCAGGATTACAGTCGTAATCCACTGCACCTAGCCAAAAAGTTTAATATTATTAGGAATTAAATAAGATATGTATTTGGCATTGAGACATTTATGTGGGTGGTAATTCTGTTACAGTGTGCAACTAATATCACTTGAAATTTTTGTATGCCAATTATAAACTTTATATTCCATTTTCAATGTGTTTGATGTGTATTTCAAAGACATTTGGAAAATATTTCTCTCCTGTAAAACATTTGAGTCAACATTCAGGCTAATTTTATAATCTTCATAAATGTATTAAAACCTTTCATATTAGCTCTCACACTGCTCAGTACTTCATCAGGATTCTGACTTAAGCATTTCTTTGACTGCAATTTGTCATTTACTACAGTTAACAGTGCATAAAAATACCCAAGCCCCCACCTTATGCAGTTTTTTAGCATGTGGAAACTACATGCTGACATAATTTTACTAAGTATTCGCTGCAATAGAAATACAATAACCACTGTATAGCTGAAAGTGCTTTTGCACTCATTCATTGACAAATCTCATCTACTCAAGAGTTATTCACTTAGTAATGTATTTATTCAATCATTTTGATCCTGTTGAACACTGATTCTGTTCAGGGTATGCCCATCTTGCAATATAATATTTTTTCAATGTTTTTGTTATTTCTAATTATCTTTCCTTTTATATCTACAAATATTTTATTTTTGATTTCATTGTTGACTCGACGTCCTGGTAAAACAAGTGGCTTTCTGCCTGTTTTGCATGTTATATTTTCTTAGGGGAAGGTGTTTGAAGAAAAACTTCATAAAAGAAGTTTTAATTTTGAGTAGGAGTTCATAAAGAAAAAAAATAATTGGGAGTCTAGTATTTTTAAAGTCCAGATAAGTAAGCTGAATCACTAATACAAGCGGTCCATAAGACACAGCAAAAGTGTAGCCAATACCTTTTCTGTGTTTGGAGGATAATGGGGGAATTCAGCTCCTGGAGCTGAGGATGATAAGATCAGAGCATATAAGGACTCAGTACTCTTCAGCTGGCTGTCAGTACTGTAAAAATAACCATAAGACAACCCTAGATCTAGAATACACACTCCATGAGAGTGCCTAGAACAATTTCTGCCATATAACAGGCTCTCTTTGAAAAATGATGCATGAATGCCCTGGTAACTTGGTATATGAATTGTAAAGTGCTCAGAACTCTTCCACTTATTGTTGTTGGCACATCTGTATTTTCTCCTACATAGCCTGTTATTTCATGTTCAAAAAGAAAGGGGACAGAAATTGATGGGTGAGGACTTACGGATGCTGCTTGAGCCAATGTGCTAGAGCTGCCCTTCTAAGTCTGTATGACAGTTTTTTTCTATTTGACCCCTCTTTCCTTAGGGATGCCTATTTTTCTTTTTCTTATTTCATGAGGCTGCTTATGGCAATAGACCCTAACAGAAGGAGCTCTATTTGGACAGATGGTCTGAGAAGACCATAGGCCTAAAGACAAAAACTCTTCCTCACTCTTCCTTGTTCTATTTGTTCTTACATTGTGTGTCCTAACTTTCAGAGTATTTCTGAAAAGGGTGCGCCTAGAGGCAGGATACTAGGAACCCATGGTAACCCCTAGATGTAGCCTCATGGCTCAGCCTTATCCTATGTAACATAGCGTCATAATTTGGAACCAAACTCTTTATTCACCTGGCTTTGTCTCTCTATGTGGATAAACGGAGGCCTGAGATTCAAACCAAATCCCAATTCATAACCCTTATGATAGGTGGAAACAACCCCATAGGGAGGTATTCTATGGACTGGACTGAAGCAAGAAGGACATTTCCAAAGACTAGCACAAGAGAGAAATATTACCAGGAAAAAAAAATTGAGGTCAAGAAGCTAGAAGAAACTGACTAACTGCATCAAACTAAAGGAGCAAAAACAGGAAAAGAAATAGGAAATTAATAATGGCCCAGATGTGGTAGCGGCTCCCACCTGTAATCCCAGCACTGTGGGAGGATGAAGGGGCTGATGACTTGAGGTCAGAAGTTCGAGACCAGCCTGGCCAGCATGGTGAAACCCCATCTTTACTAAAAATACAAAAAAATTAGCTGGGCATGGTTGTACCTGCCTATAGTCCCAGCTACTCGGGAGACTGAGGCAGGAGAATCGCTTGAACTTGGAAGGCAGACTTATAGTGAGCTGAGATCATGCTACTGCACTCCAGCCTGGGTGACAGAGTGAGACTCTGTCTTAATAATAATAATAATAATAATAATAATAATAATAATAAGCTTGGTGGATAGGGAATCCATAGAATGGATAAGGTTATAAGGAACCTGAGCTCACAAGAATCTGGTTGTAAGGAATCCAAAGAATGGATAAGGTTGTAAGTTGCCCTGAGCTCACAAGAATCTGCTGCATTTGTGGACTGCATAAAAGGGCTGACATCCAACAGTTTAAAGACTCTCAGGAGCATTTCTCTTTCCTTCCTTCATTGTTTTAGTACTGACTGTGAGTCAACCTCCCCTCCTCTCTCTCATACATACACACATAGAGGCATAGAATATAGAATTTTTGAATGTTTTCTGCTAGTAAAGAAGTATCTTAGGTGATGGAGAAAAACAAACTCAGCTTCTGGACTATCATTTAGCATACTATTGTTCTCTCTACTTATATACTTAGTATGCATTTTAGTGTCTTCATTTTGAGTACTAATATGTATTCTTCTTACACCTGTGTTTTATTTAAATTCTCCCACTGTAAAATTTATAGTTCAGAAATATCAGATTACTTAAAATCACTCTCAGCACACACATACACACACACTCACACATTCACACTTACAGCTGTAAACTCCTCAAGGTCAAAGATTGTGTGACTTATACATTTTTATATTCATTGCGCCCAGCATAGAATTCAGTACATGTTCAACAATATTAATTATTTTAAGATGAGTAAGGGAAGACCAAACATGTGCATAGAGAAAGCCAACCCCCAAAAGCATGAGAATATTACTCCCTGTTGGGTAGTTCATAGCTGAGTAGCTCATAGGCCATCAAGGTATATCAATTTGAGCTCCTCTATTCCCACAAAGTTGACAGAAAATGACTCAAGTAACAGACATGAGAAAACTTTCCCTTGACATGTTGTGGTAAAAAAGTAAGGCTCTGTGGGAGTAATTTCCATTTTTTTAATAATCTTGTTTGGTAAGTAAATATCTCTGAAGCCTTTTTTCCTGCTCTTCAAATCATTACCATTTCTTTACTGTTCCTCATTGCCAGTTTTCCATCTCATTTATGTTGTTGTCTCTTCATCACATTCCTTCTTTCAGTTTTCCTTAATTTACCATTTTTAGCACATAGTCCTACTCTGACGTCAGTTAAAGCTGATTAAGATAGGAGGATTTCTGTTCATCCATGTTTCACTTATTTTTTCACACATCTTTTTGCTCTTTAAATAAATTTACATTACTGGTCTCTCATTTTGAGTTCTCAGGTCCTTTCTAGGTACATCTGCCTGCATGTTCTTGTATATTTGCAAACTATTTTATTCTTCTAATAGAATGATCCTACATCCTCCATTTTCAACTGTGTCCTATATCCTTTCTTTTTCAAGTTGCCATTGTATTCTTAATTCTCATATTGTTCATTTTGCTGCCATTATCCAGACCTCTAATGAACCTGTTGGCAAAAATACATTTTATGAGCATTATTTCCATTTAACCACTCAAAGCACTCTTGTCAATACCAAATAACCTCTCACATTGCCAGATTGTGCAGATCTTTTTGCAATATATTTTACTCACATGTTACCTAAGGTACAACTGCTAATAACAGTCAACATATTATTCCTAGTCAAATTCCATTATAATGAATTTAAAGAGGTATTCACACTTTTTCACTGTATTAAAGTTTCATTACACAGGATTCAGTATTACTCATATGAAGAGGCCACAAGTCCTGCTTTATCACTTTAATCAGCCAAATACCCTTAATTTTCTATCCATCATTGCTGAATGTGCTAAACCATAGCTAGCCTCCTTTCTAAAGTGTAAGGACTCAGTTGAAAGATAGATTTAGTTCATCAGAGTGAACAGGCAACCTAGAGAATGGGAGAAAAATTTTGCAATCTATCCATCTGACAAAAGTCTAATATCCTGAATCTACAAAGAACTTAAACAAATTTACAAGAAAGAACAACCCCATCAAAAAGTAGGCAAAGGATATGAAAAGATACTTCTCAAAAGAAGACATTTATGCAGCCAACAGACATATGAAAAGAAGTTCATCATCACTGGTCATTAGAGAAAGGCAAATCAAAACCACAATGAGATATCATCTCATGCCACTTAGAATGGCGATCATTAAAAAGTCAGGAAATATCAGATGCTGGAGAGGATGTGTCGAAATAGGAATGCTTTTACACTGTTGGTGGGAGTGTAAATTTGTTCAACCATTGTGGAAGACAGTGTGGTGATTCTTAAAGGATCTAGAACCAGAAATACCATTTGACCCAGCAATCCCATTACTAGGTATATATGCAAAGGATTATAAATCATTCTACTGTAAAGACCCATGCACACATATGTTTACTGAAGCACTATTTACAGTAGCAAAGACTTGGAACCAATCCAAATGCCCATCAATGATAGACTGCATAAAGAAAATGTGGCACATATACACCATGGAATACTATGTAGCCATAAAAAAGGATGAATTCATGTCCTTTGCAGTGACATCAATGTAGCTGGAAACCATCATTCTCAGTAAACTAACACGGGAACAGAAAAGCAAACACTGCATGTTCTCACTCATAAGTGGGAGTTGAACAATGAGAACACGTGGACACAGGGAGGGGAACATTATACACCAGGGCCTGTTAGGGGGTGGGGGCGAAGGGGAGAGAGAACATTAGCAGAAATATTTAATGCACACAGAGCTTAAAACCTAGATGACGGGTTGATGGGTGCAGCAAACCACCATGGCACATGTATACCTATGTAACAGACCTGCACGTTCTGCACATGTATCCCAGAACTTAAAGTATAATTTTAAAAGAGATAGATAGATTTAGTTTAAGGTTGTCAGATTTAGCTAATAAAAATTCAGAACACCCAGTTAAATTCAAATTTCAGATAGTCAAAAGTGTTTTTTACAAGTGTAATCTATATTTAGGATATACATATACTAAAGTATTGTTTATATACAATTCAAATTTAAGTGTTTAATAATTTTTAATATAAATATGTCCTAATTTTTTTTCTTTTTTTTAACTTTTAAGTCCAAGGGGTAAAAGAGCAGGTTTGTTACTTAGGTAAATTTGTGTCATGGGGGTTCATTGTACAAATTATTTCATCACTGAGGTATTAAGCCTAGAACCCGTTAGTTATTTTTCCTGATCCTCTCCCTCTGCCCACCCTCCACCCTAAAATCGATGACAAAATTGGAAGTAAAACATTCCTCAGCAAATGCAAAAGAACTGAAGGCATAGCAAACAGTCTCTTGGACCACATGGCAATCAAATTCAAAATCAAGACTAAGAAATTCACTCAAAACTATACAATTACATGGAAACTGAATAACTTGTTCCTAAATGACTTCTGGGTAAATAACAAAATTAGGGCAGAAATCAAGAAGTTCTTTGAAACTAATGATAACAAAGATATAATGTATCAGAATCTCTGTCCTAAATATTTTATGGATATACTTATACTAAAAATTATTTGTTAATAACCCAAAATTAAACTTTAATTGAACCTCAAAGGGTTTCTGGAAAAGAAGCAAAACACTAATGAACATGCACAGATTTGGGATGTTACATGCAAATTTATTTCAAGAAAAGTAGAAGACTACAGGATTTCCAAAACTTGCTTTGGCCTGTTTGTAATTAAATATGTTTGCATTCATCCATATGTATATACTCTCTCTTTAAATCACTGCTCAGTTCCCCAAACAACTTCTTATAAAAAATAGATCAGATTCAGTTGGCATATGTTAAATATCTATCATTTTTTTAATAAAGAAAATATTTTGTGTTGTAGGTTATATACACAGGTTCTAAAGGCAAAATAATGTTGTGTACTGTTTATGGAGTCAAGCTGTTTGATGTTGCATGACACACTGTGACATTTTTGGGTCAGGCAGAAAAATCTGTATTTGCTCCTTGACATACTTTATTACATCCACAGTTCCAGGAGAAACCAATCATTTGGAACTTCAACTTGGCTCACAAAAAGAGAGAGGCTGGGTGTGGTGGCTCACGCCTATAATCCCAGCACTTTGGGAGGCCAAGGTGGGTGGATCATCTGAGGTCAGGAGTTCCAGATGAGCCTGGCCAACATGGTGAAACCCCACCTCTACAAAAGACAGAAAAATTAGCCAGACATGGTGGTGGGCACCTGTAGTCCCAGCTACTCAGGAGGCTGAGGCAGGAGAATCACTTGAACCCAGGAGGCAGAGGTTGCGGTGAGCCGAGATCGCACCACTGCTTTCCAGCCTGGGCAATAGAGTGAGACTTTGTCTCAAAAAAAAAAAAAAAAGAAAAGAAGAGAAGAGAGAAATGTAATTCTGCCAAAAACTCGGAAAATAGGAGCGGTGTATAAGAATAAAACTTATTTATTTGAACTCTTCTGCTACACTGGAATCAACTTTCTGCACAGATTTGCACCAGAAATTTAAGAGCCTGAATTATCAATTATTGGTCAGAGTATCTCCTCTCCTCTCTGATTAGATTCAGGTAACATAGTCTAAAATATGCTTATTATAAAAAAAAGTTGGTACATTTAGATGAGGTATATATGAGATGTAGTTATTTAAATTATTTGTAGGAAACTGAAACAGAGAGTCAAAGGATAGAGAAACTCACTTTTTGAAATTAATTCAGATAGAATTCTTGGAACTTGTTTAGCAGAATTGATTGGCTCTAAGTGAGAGATGTCACAAATCCCATTGATAGAGCAAGTAATATCATTAACTTTGATTTATAAACCTAACCTTGAGTGAGTTTAAGGGCGGCAGGGCTTAGTAACTGGCAAGCACATCCACTTCACTGGTAGAGTCCCTTCTGAGACATTTAGCTTAATTCAGATACTACTGGAAATGAAAACAGTTAATAGGGGTCAGATTAGCAGATAGTACACAAGAAACTATACCCACAAAACTTATCATGTCTAAAGGGAAAAAAGAAAACACTGCTCACAGAAAGAAAAAAAAAAAAAAAGTAGCCATTATGTGTAATTGGTTGATACGTATTTAAGAGTTTTATGCTCTCAAAATATATGATTTCATTATACACACTTAAGGTGACCATACAATTTATCATCCAAACCTTGACACATTTTGCCCAGGACAAATGCTAAACCAAAGAGAACTCCTGGACAACGGGCATACATTGGGAATGCAATGGGCAAACTTTAACGTATACATACTATGATTTGTATATACAATAAAAATAAAAATAGAAAATTATTTAAATTCATATAATCCATGAAGCAATCAAAATAATCATAGCTAACATTTTTGATGTTTACTATGTCCCAAATGTTCATTTAATCCTGGCATCAATCTTATCAAGTAAGGAGCTATTACTATTTCCAACTTACAAATTGGTAAATTATGACCCAGAGAGGCTAAGAAATGTTGCTAGAGTCACAAAGCTACATAATGTAGAGTGAAAATTTGAATCCACACAGCCTGGATACAGAGCTCGTATTCCAAATGAAAACATTTGCTAAAAGAGAATTAATTAAATAACTGGATGTTAAGTATAATATATTCAATCACATGTAAGAACTAGATAATAAGAAAATATATACTCATTTTTAAAGATAATGACTATATTATAGTCCCATTACAAATGTGGCAAGTGTGACCCTGAAAATAAGACACTCTAATTATAGACCACCCACCCAAACCAGATTCTTGAGCCCTACCCAAGACTTAACTAAGAATTCCACTTGATTCTTACAATTAGTGTTTGAGAATGTTTCCTAAAAAATAGGAAACAAGAGTAAATTGGTGGTATTGCATTTATGCTGTTGTTATAATTTTGTCTTTGTTTTTATAAGAACATGGAGCTTACAATAACTAAGCACAAGCACTGACTTAGAATGACTATCTTTAAGTACTCAAAAACAACTACACTAATTTAATCTCTGTTGATTAAAAATATTAACTTCTACCCACCAGCTCACTAGATGAAGTTTTCTTATAAAAACAATAATTATGAACAATATGTAATTTGGTACAGAAGTTAGATATTTAAATCATTGTTACAAAATAACCACCACTGACAACATAGGATAAATTATTTTGATTATATTATCTGTATTTAAAAAGCTGAAGTTGTAGAAATGATTTTCTTTAACTGCATCTAGGAAAGTCAAAAATACGAGTTCTGTTATCACTCAATATTATTTGTGAGATTTTTTTATTTTAAAATATTTTAAAATGCATTTTTCATTCAATTAGATTATAATTATCACAGGTAAGCACACTAAAACATATAATGTCCTTATTCTTTTAAAAATATTTGCTTATACTTACCAGGCATTATTCTAGGCATAAGTTACAAGTCAGACAACAAAATATTATAAGCAAAGAAAAAAAATACTTTTCTTCTAGAGTTTACTGTTTAGCAAGTCTTGTGCTTCCTTGGCCTTAAAGTATTTGACCATTTTTCAACAAACTTTCAGGCATGCGAAAAAATAGTGTACCAATAAAAGAAAATGCCTGCTCTTATCTAAGCACTAACCAGGTCGTACCCTTCTTAGCTTCTGTCTTAGTCTGCTTGTGCTGCTATAACAGAATACCTTAGACTGGATGATTTATAAATAACAGAAATGTATTTCTCATAGTTCTGGAGGCTGGGAAGTCCAAGGTCAAGATTTCATGTCTGTAAGGGCTTTCTCTCTACTTCCAAGAGGGCACCTTATTGCTGCATCCTTACATGGTAGCTGTGTCCTCACATGGCAGAAGAGCAAAAAGAAACAAACTTGCACCCTCAACTTCTTTTATAATCCCACCCAAGAGAGCAGAGTCCTAGTGGCCTAACTACCTCCCTAGGGCCCCGCCTCTTAATATCATCATCTTGAGGTTTAAGTTACAATATATAATTTTTGGAGGGACATATACATTCAAACTATAGAAGTTTCCAAAATCAGAGAAGATTGAGCACATCCAAGATGGTATGTTGGCAAGGTTGTGAAGAAATAGGAAACCTTATACACTGTTTAGCAGGCATAAAAAATGGTACAGCTGTATGAAAAATGAAGATTCCTCAGGACAGTAAAATTAAAACTACCATATTATACAACAATCCAACTTCTGGGATATAGCCGCAGGAATTGAAATCAGAATCTTGAAGCAACTGCACCCCATGTTCAATGCAGCACTATTCTCAATAACAAAAATATGGAGACTACACAAATGTCTAACATCAACAGATAAAGAAAATACAGTATATTCATAAAATGGAATATTATTCAGCCTTTAAAATAAGAAATTCTACCATTTGAAACAATACGGATGAACCTTGAGGACGTTATGCTAAATAAAATAAACCAGTCACAGAATGACAAATAGTTCATGATTCCACTTATATGAGGTATCTAATATAGTCAAACCCATAGAGGCAGATAATACAATTGTAGTTACAAGGACCTGGGAGTAGAGGGAAAAGGTAAGTTGTTCACTGAATATAAAATTTCAATTATGCAAGATTAATAATTTATGGAGATATGTTGCACAACATAGTAAGTAGAGAACAATACTGTATTGTGCACTTAAAAATTTAAGAGAGTGGGCCAGGCATGGTGGCTCGTGCCTGTAATCCCAGCCCTTTGGAAGGCCGAGGCAGGTGAATCATGAGGTCAGGAGATCGAGACTATCCTGGCTAACATGGTGAAACCCTGGCTCTACTAAAAATACAAAAATTAGCTGGGCGTTGTGGCACGTGCCTGTAATCCCAGCTACTCAGGAGGCTGAGGCAGGAGAATCGCTTGAACCACAGTGTCGGAGGTTACAGTGAGCCGAGATCGTGCCACTGCACTCCAGCCTGACAACAGAGTGAGACTCCATCTCAGAAAAAAATAAATAAATAAATAAGAGAGTAGATCCTCATATATTCTCACAATAAGAACAAAAATGAGACACAAGGAAACTTTTGGAGGTGATGGATATGTCTATTACTTTGGTTGTGGTGATTGTTTCATAGGTGTTTCTATATGTCCAAATTCACCAATTTGGTGTGCCGTTTCTGTGCATCAATTATACTTCAATAAAGCAGTTTTTTAAAAAAGGGATGAAGGAAGGGAAGAGGGGAGGGAAGGTGGTTACTGTTAGTTCCCAGGGAGAATAAGAGAGAAAGTTAGGGTAGAAAAAGTGTAAACTGAACCACTAGAATAAGTTTCAGTCAGGTAAAGAAAAAAGAAGAATCTATCTTATGTGAGGCAGGGGACAAGGAGACTCAGACATCTTTGTGTCTAAAGATGAACAGAGATGTTAATCACCTCCTTAATTTGAAGGGGCACCTCAGTTAATGATTAGCTTAGCTCTCTTTATGCTATTCTGGTAGATCTTCCCAGCCTCCCTGCTTGGAAAGAGACCTCCAATGAGAATGGGGTAAGCAAGCCCTTTAATGAGAATTAGAAAGAAGGAGGAAGTGTGGTGAGTTTACTTTTTGGAATAAAAGCACAAAGCAGAAAATCAATGGGACACCCAGCTACTTTGCCAACAATATGCAAAACACTAATTTTGGAAGATCCTGTTAAGCTTGGTATAGTCTCTGAGTATTATTTTTATTCTCCACTATCTGTTTCCCAGTTGTGATCACATAATAGTAAAACTCACCTAATGAAAGCACCTGCTTGCTTGTGTTTACAAGAAATAAAAGCAAGGGTCCAAAAAAAAAAAAAAAAATGAGTAAGACCTACTATTTGATAACACAATAGGGTGACTATAGTCAATAATAACTTAATTTTACATCTTAAAATAACTTAAAGCATGTAATTAGATTGTTTATAACTCAAAGGATAAATGCTTGAGGGGACAGATACCCCATTCCCCATAATGTGCTTACTTCACATTGCATGTCTACATCAAAACTTCTCATGTAACCCATAAATATATGCATCTACTATGTACCCACAGAAGTCTTTAATTAAAAAAAAAAAAATTAAACAAGTCAGGCCCAAGTAAATCAAATGACGGTATGGCAGTTTTAGACGAGAGAGGAAAACAAATTTAGTCCTGCAAGCCCTGCTTATGCTGCAAAAAAGAAAAAAAAAAAAAGAAGAAGAACACTAGGAGTTGGCTGAGTCTTAGACATGTACCTGAGGCCTAAGAGAAGAGATCCGTTTCGTGTGCACAGAATTTACATTTGGCACCAAACAGGAAATAATGTTTCAGTCATTCATGGGGGCAAAAGGGTGGACAAGTTGTACTGAGGTGGATAATTGCATCATAAAAATGCATTGCTTATTCTTCATTACCTAATGCACTGTAAGTTCTTCAAGGGCAGAGATTGAGTCTCCATTTTTGTCTTCCTATGGCCCACCTTGGTAACAAATTAATTACTCATAAATGTTGATACAAAATAAATGAGTGGTTTAATTAATTACTTAAAATGCTTTATAAGTCTCAGACTTACAGTTTTAGAAAAATAACAAACACAGAATTCTTATTAGGCACTAGAAAAACATGTGGCATGGAGGAATTGGTATTTGATCTGAGTCTTGATCAATGTAATGTGGAAAATGAGGAAAGAGATCTTTGAGGCAGAGATATTAGAATTTGCATGATGAAGAGTAATTTTGGGTGGCTTACATGTATGGGAGGAGGCATAAGACACAAAGTATGTCAAGGCCCAACTATGAATAATCTTAAGTGTCATGTGAGAAAATTTGAATTTTAATCAATGAATCATGGGAAATGGGAAACCATAGAAAGTTTATAAGAATGCAAGTGTGACTTGTGATCTGATTTGTCTTCTGGAAGGTTAGATCTGGTACTAGTTTGTATGAAGGACCAAATGGGGACTAGAAAAGAATCAAGTTATGAAGCTATTGCAATGGTTCAGGAAAGCAATAAAATAAAATATGGACAAAGATAAATAAGGCACAAGTCTATGCTACATTTAAACATGTAATTCCAAAGACTTCTGATGGATATGAGATGGAGGATATAAGAGAGAAAAGACTCATGGAACGCAAGGTTTCTATCTAGGGAAGTTGTAAAGCTCTCTTTATTAATAAAATCAAAAAGAGATGGAAGATTTGGCAGGAAAGGCCAGATATCTGTATGGGACTTTCTGAGTCTGAAGTGCCTGCAGACATTTTTATGAAGATGTTCATAAAACATCTAGGAAATTAAATATTGATATCTGCAACTCTGGGAAAGACTTGTGTTGGGCATGGATTTGAGATTTCTCAACAAAGAATTAGAAGATGAGCCCAGGATAAGTAGCTCATCCTGTAAAAGTAGGTTGAACTGGAGGGGAAAAGCCTGAAATTGAAAATCCAGAAAAGTCAACATTCAAGTAGCAAGAGTTGAGGAGCAAACAGAGAATATTCAGGTAGTCAGGAAGGGAGACAGAAGAGAGCTTCTCACAGAACTCAAAGGAAGTCCAATTTCAATGAATGATTGAACCAGATAGCAAATAAGATGACTGAAAAAAATTACCACTTAACTGGATAATTTGGAGACATCTGATGATCTTATTGCAGCATATTGAATTGAGAAAGCAGAGTACAACAGCTGGAAGAAAAAAAAAAGTAAAGGGAAAATGGTACATCACTGGCAGCAACGAAGGAAAGAGCACGATACTGCTTGCAGCTTGAAAAAGTGCCAGAATCCAGAAATTGCTCTGTCTCTGGGAAGTTCTGCTTTCTGTTCCCTGATTAAGGACAAGAGAGGGGCAAAAATCTGTCTTTGATCCTAACTCCCTATTTTTTATTTTTCCTCTTTCTTGATCCCCTTGTCCACTTTTCCGATTTAGCCTTACCTTGCAAGTGCTTCCCCTCTGAGGTCTACGTAAGACAGATTGAGATTCCACCAGCACTAGACAAATCCAGCAGTTCGGAGCAGTCAAGACAGATTTGACGGTTTACGGGTTGAGGGGAGATAGATGTGCCAGCTACAGAGGAAACTATGTTTTCCCAATATACCCAAATAGTAACATCCCTCTGAAATTCAAAAGAGCCACTAAACTTCACAGAATTCTTCACCCAAACATGCAGCGAGCCTAAAGCACTTCCATTTTTCTTATTTTGACTTATTTTTACCTCTATAAGTCTTTCTTTATTTTGAAGTGATTTTCTTGGCCTCTATCTTTCTGTTGGATATTTCCCAAATGTTTTGAAAAATTCCAACTGACATTGTAAACTTTTTTACTGAGTTGAAAAACTTTATCATGGGGCCTTCCCTCCCTAACCCCCATTTTCAAATGTAAACCAAGTTGGTTTAATTCTGGAGGCCACGTGTAATATTTAAGAAGCCATAAGAATTGTCTAGGAGGGAAAGGGTAGAATTTAAATACTAGTTTAGACCATATTCAGCCTTATATAAGTCTTATGAAATATATAGTTAATCTAATTTATAAGCTACAGTTTTTGAAAAAAATACAACACATTGGGTGCTTATTTCAAAATGGCTTTTTCAAAAAAAAAAAAGTACTATGAATTACTAAAGTGAAACTATTCTTTTTTCAGTGTCACTGCCCCATTTTATATATTTTTTGAAATCACTTGCTTTTATATTAATGTAAGTCAACCAATGCCTGTCTCAGGAAAGATTCCATATGGTTGAGTCCAAAACCACTCTCTGCCAAACACATGGAGGCGTCTGGCGCTCTGGAGAAACTGACAAATGTAAACTCAAGAAAATAGAAGGGCCTTTGTTCTCTTATTCCTTGTGTGCTGCCTTTCAACCTGCCCATGGCCTCACGGCAGGCGCTTATCCAAGGCAGGAAGCATTCTGTCTAAGTGTCTTTGAGCCTTGCTCTTGTTCCAATTCCAGAAAACCACAGATTCGTTTATTTGCAATATTTCCAAAAATTCAAATGGCCTAAGGAAATGAGTTAGATGGAGCAGTTAGTAATTTGTCCCTTTAAATTCCCAGTGTTTGTTTCCTGAAGATTTAACAATTTCAGTGTGCCTTTCTAGAGTATTAGTAAGCCAATATAAACATCAAAATTCTTAAGCTGTGATTTCTGATTTCTTGTTGAATAGCACCACCTCATGGTTATTCTCCTTTTTTAATTATTACAAGAGATGGCTGACAGTATTTGATTTCCCATTCTTATGTGTTTTACTTTATAGCCATGACTAAAACTAAAGTATGTTCAAATATAGTTTAAATAAATTCATTTTTCTGGTGAAGCTATTTATATTTATCCACCACCTCATCATTTGCCCCTGAAGTTTCATTTTCCTACTCCTTTGAACACCTAGCACATCATTTTCTGTAGAGTGGATGCTGTATGGATGTGTGTTAAATGAATCCATCTTTGTCAGTCTCACTATTTCAATAACCGTCTATATGATGGATTTTAATTTAATTTTCTTCTTAATCCATTCTAAAATTCAGTATCACTCATGCAAATATATGTAACTGAATGTCAAATAATTTCTTAAAACTTAATACATAAACAAAGTTTCTCATATTTTCTTTTTATAAAAGTTTGTAGCATTATTACTTCTGAAATCCTAATTTAGAATATTGCAGACATGCTGATTCTAACTTCTTGGTCCTTTCCTTATTTCATATTATAATACTGTCCTTTCTATATCATATCTTTCCTTTCTTTTTCCTCCTTAGCTAAATCTTTGGTTCAATTTTTCTCAAAGTTATACTGAGATTACAACTATTTTACCAGCCACCTCTTTTTAAGCAGATCCTTCTCCACTTTATTTCAAAACTCATGCTTTTCTGCCGAATTCAAAAATTAAAATTAAAGAATACTATAAAAGTTACATTTAAAATCATTGGCACCATTATTCTTTCCATTAAAGCACTCCTCCATATAAAGATAAATATTTAGGTTTAAAGATGTTCAATATCACTTTATTTATAATACTATGAGACTGGAAACAAAGTAAATGTCCAACTGACAAGGAGATAAATGCCTCTACTAGCAGAAGTGGAAAAATTATTGTACATTCATGCAATGGAATATTAAGCAATCATTAAGAATATTGTTTTTAAGCAAAAATTAGTATTAAATGAAAAGAGCAAAATTAAGGGAAAAAAAAGTCAATCTATTTTTTTTTTTTCTTTTTGAGATACAGTCTCAGTGTGTCACCAGGCTGGTGTGCAATGATTTGATCATGGCTCGTTGCAGCCTTGACCTCCCAGACTCAAGTGATTCTCCTGCCTTGGCCTCCTAAAGTGCTGAGATTACAAGCATGAGCCACCTCACCTGGCCACAATCATATTTTTTAAAAATATATGTGCAAAGGCCAGAAAACAATATGTAAAATGCACACCAGATATGTTGTTAATAATAAGTCTTTTTGTATTTCTCTAACCTTTTCCTATATTGTGCTGATTTTATTAGAAAAGATGAATTAATTATACAATAAAATTATCAATGTACTTAATTCTTCTTGCTCTCTCCAAATTAGCATTTCATTCTGAGTTATAACTCATCAGTTCATGTAAATTTTAAAATTTTAATTTTAAATGTTTCATTTCTCAAAAGAGACAGCTGCTCTAAAGCACCTTAAAATAGGAGACTCCATCATATAAGGCCCTTAATGAAATATTTAAAATAAAAATGTACATGTGATTAGTTGTCAAGCTCAGGTAAGTTGCTTTAAACAAATTCAACCCACAGTCAGAGAGTTTCATATAAGAAAATGAATTGAAGAATTCACTCACCTTCATAACTACAAACCACTCTGGTAAATTGTCCACTTGGAATGGAAGTTGATCAAAAGCTAACAATGGAAAAATATGGTTGCAAGTGTATCTTATCAATCCTTTTCAATGGCTGTTTATTTAGATACACAAAGCAGTCTGGTCTCAGTGAATGGAGTTCATGGTCACAGACCCAACTGCCTCATGTATTCCATATATAGCTTCTCACTTCAGTGCCTTGCACTGCCACTGACAAAGCTGTGGTGATTGCAACATCAATAGTGGTGAAGAAAGGGGAAGATGAAAGGAAAAACATGGAAAAAAGAAAAGAAGGGGACTCAGTAAAAACAATATATTAATACATGTATTAAGCGCTTCTCTTGTGCTAGGCTCTATGTTCAGCTCTTCTCATACCTTGCCACACTTTATCTTTATTTATTTACTTATTTATTTAGAGACGGAGTTTTCATTCTTGTTGCCCAGGCTGGAGTGCAGTGGAGCAATCTCGACTCACTGCAATTTCTACCTCCCAGGTTAAAGCGATTCTCCTGCCTCAGCCTCCCAGGTAGTTGGGATTACAGGCATGCGCCACCATGCCTGGCTAATTTTTTGTATTTAGTAGAGACGTGGTTTCACCATATTGGTTAGGCTGGTCTGAAACTCCTGACCTCAAGTGATCCACCCACCCATAGTGCTGGGATTACAGGTGTGAGCCACCATGCCCAAACCACACTTTATTTTCACAGTGACTTTAGGAGGCAATGTACTGTCATCATCTCTTTTTGCCAATAAGGACACTGAGATTTATGAAGGGTAGCACACTATCAGTAGGAGACAAATTTGTTGCTTCAAAACCATGCTCAACCATACTCTTCTGACAGTCGGCCATGGACTGTGAAACGTATTTCAGGTATGTCCTTATGAGAGGGATAAGAATAAAAAAAGGAGTGCAGAGATCTGATTAGATCCATGTATAGTAAATAAATTTTACCTTATTATTGGAATCTAAAAATGCAGATTCTAGGTGTCCTCACAGAGGAGAAAGAAGCTCATGTGACTAAAATTGTGCAAGAGAACAACAGGTGGGAAAGTCTAAGCAAATGCCAGAGCCTGGCTCTATTTAGTTTTCAGTGACTCTCAATAATACCTTTTATTATGAGATTTCTCAAAATGAACCTTTACTAATGTTCACAATTCTAATGCTTCTTCTTCATTTTCTTCCTGTTCTCATTTTGACACCATTGTTTCTTCCATGGTACTGAGAGAGGGGAAGGAGTTTTAATTTGTTCCAGGAGCAGAGTTCTTATGTCTTCAATGGAGCAGAGGAAGAGAAACACTAAAGGAGGTCAGGAGAGAGGATAGGAACTTTCTCATGTGCCCCTGATCAACCAGCCCTACATTCCCCAATATGCCAATGACCATCTCACCTCTTCTCCTGGCATCCAATTCTCAGTCTAGAAACTCCGTCTTTCCTACTACTGTATAGCCCTTGCTCTTCTGGCCAAGCGAGTGGGTAAGGAGACTAGAGAATTCTCACTGGACATAGGTATTTTCTGGCATCCAAAATGTTGGTGTATTTGATTAGGAATTTTAAGTGTGGTATTTTTGTATATTTAGGGGATATGTTCTCAAAGAAATCTCTGTGTCTCTTTGGCCAGGAAACATAATCACAGTGAAGGTAATAATAACATACCATGTGAAGAGATTGGTTTACTTTATTTTTTTTTTTAAGGCCAATTTAAATCCAGCTCTAAGTTTTAGTGCACAATAATCTATTTCTTAAACTTGAAGGAGTTTCCACATGGTAATTTTAAAATGGAAAGAGAGAGTAAAAATGACTGTTTATAAAACCAAATCTATAAAGTATTCTACAAAACCAGTGTATCAAACAGGTTTACAATTAAAAGCTGCAGGAGGCTATAAATTAGCCACAATACTAGCAAGTTCTGCCATCCAGATAAACAAACTTTCAAAAAAATAAGACTTCACAAAATTCAACTCTATAAATATAATAGAATTACAAAAAATAACCCAATAATTCTTAGAAATAGCAGCTCATCATACCCTTCTACAACCTGATAATTTGAAGCTGTTTATATTTCAAAATAAAGTGTTTTATCATTCTGACCTTTAAAATGTAAAACTTGAAATAAAATTCTATTCTTATTGGTTATCTTTTTATTTAGAAATCTTAGATTAAAATGAAATTATAGTTATATGTTCATGTGTGTTTTTTCCACATTAGGCGGTAAGAAATTTGAGGAGAAAAAAGATCATTATTTATTTATGTTTGCATTTTTCTAGGAACATTAATTAATATTCATTCTAGGAACATTATTACAGTAATTTACACATTGTAAGTGTTAAAATATCTTATAAAATACTTATTTTTTTCAGTAAATTTAAGACTACTTCAATGAAAATCAAAATACATGGAAGAATTCAAATGTAAAGAATTATTCTGAAATGTTTTCAACCATATAGTTTGTGTTACAAAAGGAGATTGAATTTCATGAAAAAGTATAGGTTAATTGGCAATATTCAAATGTCAGGTGATAGTGTTGGTGAGTATGTAAGTAGCAATCCCACACAATTTATGTGTGGATAGGTAACTAAGTACTTACCTGTTCAAGAATAAGCAAAACCCCTCTCTAACTTCCAATACAGACTAATGGAGTTGGCCATAATTTTAAGAATATGCAGACCTCTTGACTTGAGGGAAAGAGAAAATTTTTAGTTTGAATCATGAAACAGATTGCCGAATTAGCCCAGTTTATGCATTTTTGAGAATAGCGATTAGAAGAAAATTGGAACAAAAAAGAGAATAGATTCCTTTAGATGACAAGGAGGAGCATAACAGGCAAAGATTACACTCAAATGGCTGCTCAGGAATCTAGACCCAAAGTCACAAAATACATATTACTATAAGCCTGATACTATACAGAGATTTTTAATGAAGTTACATATTTAATCCCCAAAGTCTCATGAGTTAGACTTTATTAATCTGTCCCTTTTACAGATGATGGAGTTGAATTTTAGGTTAAATAACGTGCCCAAGTTCATGAATCTGAAATGAAATACATATCCATATAAAGTCTATCCTCTCCTGATTCAGCACCACAAAAAGAAAAGTTACAATGAAGAGGATGTTTCATTGTAACTTTAATTACTGTGTTTAATTACACATAATTACTGTGTTCCTAAGAGGTAGCTCCAGCAATCCTCAGTTTGTATTATAGAAACAAACATGGGGAACCTGTACATCTGCCACCCAGTTTATAACTGTAGCCACATTAGAAATGGATACCATCATTCAGGTTTGAATATTTGTCAGATGTGAAATTCAATACCAGTACTTAATTTGTAGATTTAGAGTTATTCGCAATAGCTTTTTGTCCTTTTTAAATTTCAATTTTATTTTAGTGGATATTTTTTCATAACTTAATTAGTACAATTTACCCTCCAAAGTACAGACAAAGAACTCTAAGTTCTAAGACCCAAAGTGACCAAAGTGAATGAATCAATAAACATATTAACTTGGATACTATTGGCAGTGGATAAGGACAGTTTAGAATTTGGAAGACAAGGTCTTTATATTGGGAAAGACAAGTCCTCAGTAATGGAAGATAGAGAAAAGAAGAGAATTAATTTATGGTCACTTAGTAATTCATTTGATATATATTAAGTTAATTCCCCTTATGTACCAGGAGCTATGCTAAGAACCATTCATATAAATATGAAAAAGAGAAGACTTCTGCCCTTACATAGCTCCTGATCTAGAGGAGGAAACCAGTTTTCTTATAATTCGGTGGTGTTGTGGGGCTCAGAGGAGGGAGAACCAAATGAGCAACTGGTGAGGTTTGGGTGAAGGGTGTCAAAAATGGCTGCCCAGAAAAGCAGATTTTAAACTTCAGTATTTAAAAATAAGTAGGAATTGTTATACCAAGTAATAACAGTAAAATCATAAATAATAGTGAAATTATGCCAAAAATGAGAAAATATCATTGACTCAAAAATAAAAAGGCATTCCTAATTGCTAGTGGTAAAAGTATGATTAGGAAATTAGAGAAAAGGCAAAAACTACAGAGTCAGAAAGGGACAGATCATAACCAGCCTAATATCCTTCACTAAAGATTTTGGAACTTTATACTTGAGATGGGGCGATAGTAAAGAATTTTAGTGAAGTTTATGATCATATCATATTTTAGAAATGTCAAACTAAAATAATATTTTCATGACTTTATAAAACAACAAGGAGAATGCTTTGATATCATGTTAAGTAAAATGGTAAAGTAAAATTATGTGCATATATAAATTATAAATATGATGTTTTCAATATTGTCAGAAATAAAAATCAAAAAAGATTGAACAAAAGGGAAATGCATCAAAATAATGAGTGATTTTAGGTGGTGTAGGATTATAGTTAAATTAATTCAATAAACACATATTGTGTATATTTAAATTTCATTTCTAAAAGATTTAAAGCTTCACTGCTTTCTTTGTAAAGAGCTGAAAGCTAGAATGAGTGTCATGTCTCTTTTATTTTATTGTATGTGTTAAAATTTAATATTGGTACTCTAGAATAATGTATCCTAAAAAGTAGTCCTTATTCACTACAAATTCACAGTGAATTTAGTGTTGTGTTTGAAATGAAGTTCCTATTCCCATGTTGTTTTCCTTCAAAAGATACAGGAATTGGACTAGCATCATTATTTCTGGAGAAAGACAAGTATGGTTTATAGAACTGAAAGGCCATGCTCAAGCTAACATAGGTTTATTTCCAGATGTCCGTTCTCTAACAAATTGCTTAATATTCCTGGAAAAGGGTGATCATAATGATGGCCCACAGATGTGTGGAGGGTGTGGTAACAGAAACAGGATGTGTGGCCAAACTTCAGCTCAATTAATTGTAGTTAATTATATACCATTAACACTCACATCTGAAAAATGGTTGAAAGCACAGATGTCATTCTTACATATTTGGATATTTTTTCCCCAGGTTCATAATTCTCTAAATGTGGTTTAAACTATTTTTCCCCAAGGATGTTTCCTAGTATGTCAAGATTTAAGTGTGTCTGCTTCCTTTCTGCTCATTTATGTGGGCTTGTAAGATCTTTCAGTGACGATTCTACCATATTTCCATTTCCTTGCCTGGAACTGGTGACTCATCTGAAATTTTGCAAATTGTATCCCAAACATAACATCCATAAATATCTATGGCAATTTATGGATATAAGGAAGTTAGGAAATTCCTTGACTATATGGCTGTTTGCTCCTTGTCCACATATGCATACTACCTAGGAGCTGGTCTTGACAAATTTGTAGAGTGGTCATAATTCTGATGTTTAATTTTTAAGCACGCTTGACAAAGAAGAAAGAAAAAAATATTTCTTTATATGAATCATTCTTCTGTCCCAAACTTACCTATAATGGCTGGTCTCATTCAGAATTAAAGGCAAAGCACATGTATCTACAAGACAATGTAGTCTCATGCTCCATACCCTCACTGACTTCAGCTTCTATGGCTCTCCGCCTTAGCTTGGTTCCAGATACACTGACCATCTTGCTATTTCTTGTACATGTCAGGGCTTTGCAGTTGCTATTTCCTTCTTTCTGAAGCACTCTTCCCTAGATCCCTACATAGCTCACTCCCTTGCCTCCCTTAAGTCTATGGTTAAATGTTAACTTATGAGTGAGTTCCTCCCTGCCTAGCTAATTTAAAATAGTAACTATCCCCACCAATTCTCTCCAGTATCCCCCTTCTCATGCTTTACTTTTCTTACTGAACTTGTAACATCTGACATACTACATATTTTATGTGTTTGTTTATTTTCTGTCTTAGTTAACTAGAACATAAACTCCATGAGAGCAGGGATTTGTGTGAGTTTTTTCCATTGCTATATGGCCACCATCTAGAACTGTATCATCACATACTATATGCTCAATATATTTTTATGGCAAAAGTACATTAATCAGTTTAAGTTAGGGATGTTATTTCAAAAAGCAGTACTTATTAAACCAGAATAAACTGAGTTTAATTGGAAAAAGTAAATAGTACATTTATTTATAGTAAAAATGTTATTTGTGATAATCTCAGAGTAAACAGGGTCTCTCAATTATATGAATAATTCATAAGGAGGAAGAAAGGTGGAATTGGAAACCAATAGAAAACCTTCAACATAACAAAACTAGTATAGGAAGTACCAGCCCAGCCCTGGGTAGTAGAAGCTGTTGTCAGCAAAATCTGGTTTCAGGATTTTATTATTCAAGACTTCAGGGAGTAGGAGCAGGTAGTACCTTTCCTTCTAGTTAGAAGACTGTAGGCCAGTGACCATAAATATCACCATTCTACTACCAATTTGGAACAGATGAACATAAATAGGATATATTTGACCCAGTTTGTCAAAAACTGCATTCTGTCTATATGAAGCAAATCATAGAAAGTCATATGATGGTAGAGATCAATGCTATCTGAAACTAAGCAATTCTAACGATTGTCTAAGAATTGGAGTGCAATGCTATCATAGAGGCATTGCGAAGCTCAGGGTGGTAGTTATTTCCAGGGTCATGACCCATGATTCCATTAAATGGAAATGGCACCCCTTAGCTAGGATTGTGAGAACAGGCACTTCGTAGGCACTAAGCGCACCAAAAAGCCATCCTCAATGAAATGGAAAGTAAGGCTTTTCTGGAAAGTGAGATTGCAGAAAATTTCAAGAGGAATGGGGCTTTCCAGTTCCCATGAGCAAATATGTTTAGTTGACTATAGAGCTCTCTTCCCTTTTATAGAGGGACTTGGGAAACAGGCAAATTTCTAGGTGGAGTGTCATGCCAAGCACAGGCAGTATATGATTTTAAAGGGGAGTTGATACAGGGTCAACTTACTGTTTTCTGAATCCCATCGTAGGGAGCAGGAATGGGAGAAAATATTATTTTAATGGAAACAGGAGCATACCATTCTCAAAGGGACAAAACCTTGGCAATGAACGATGTCTTTCAAAACTATAAATCAGAGACTGAAGCCTCAGGATAGAGAATAATGTTGATATTCTCACCACACCCATTTCCTCATGCTTGAGAGACAGCTGTTCATTCTCATTCCCCAATTACGCAAATTTTTAAGAGATTTCCTCCAGTTTTGGAGAGCTCTGCCTGAAACAGTTTCTCATACTAGGTCTGCATGTCATACAGATTGAGTAGCCTGAAATAAGTGTCCATAAGATATTAGATAATATGTTTTTATCTTTTCCAGAGCATGACCTATGGAAAGAGTTTATGGACAACTTTCTTTTCCAGCTACAGAAAATATTTTGCTGAAGGAAAGGTGTAACCTAATGAAAATATTGATTTTGAAAACATAATATGGTTTGCAACTACTTAAATCATCCTTGGTGTAAGCATTTACCAAGATAAATGGTTCTTTGTTTCTAGGAAATTATCTTGATGGGACACAAGAGACTTTTTTATTGTACAAGATAATGGGGGCTCCCACGATAATCTAGATAGATAAATCCAAGTGTGGGAAATTGAGTGAAATCTCTCCTGTGAAATAGAGTAACAGGAATTTTGTAATTATTTACTAATAACTACAAAATAGTAGTTGGCAAATGGGGTGAGAACCTTGGAAAAAGAAAGGGAATCAATCTTCACAGTAAGTTGAACAGACCTTTGTCATGCAACATGATATCCACTAGTCACGTGACTAAATTTACATTTAAATAAAATTTAAAATTTAGCTCCTCAGCCTCACTAACCACATTTCAAATGCTCAATAGCCACATGTGTCCAGTGGCTACTGTATTGACCAGTGCAGAAAGTTTTGTTAAACAACTCTGGTCTAGAGAGATAGGACCCTCAGGAACATGGTTTTAGGAAGGGCAGAGAATTGTTTTCTCAATGTAAGGAAATTCTATTTTTTGCAAATCTTCAACAGAAATCTGTTTGGCCCAGAATTTCAGTCATTAATATTAATGGTACCTTGGGGAATGGAGAAAGAGAAGCAAAGTTCTAAAGCTGGGGGGACCAGCCACAAAGTAAACAGAAGCCTGACGTTCAACAGGAGACATGATAATGGGTCCTGGAGATGACAGTAAAGAAGCAAACTTCAAGCAACCTTGATTTTTTTTCAAATACTTTAGGGAAAGTTAGCCCTCAAAAGAATGAAGTTGATTGAAGCTAGGTAGCACTATTTTATAAAAAGAAATTTGAGCCATTTTATTTAAATGTTAGAATAAACGATAGCTCCAAAAACTGGAGGACTTGATGAATTCCAGTAGGCAGACATTTTGCTTACCCTCATATAAGTATCAAATACTTTTTGAAGTAGGGACTTGGACTATTGACTTCCTGATCGTAGCCCCAGAGATGTAAATGCTTTACTGCAGGGAAGTAAACCAAGGGTAGTATTTAACTTCAGTTCATTATAGATGAGAGGATTTTTTTTTTTCTAAGACTAACGTTTAGCCTTTCCTAACATAATTTCACATCAGAGATATACATAGCAGAAGACTCTGACCTGGCTTGCAGTGCCCCTCTCAGGATAGCAAAACTCTCCGCAAATGATGGAAAGTTGTACCTATACTATCTGGGTGGACTTTTCAATGAATCTACTATTATTTCTCCAAATGAAAAAAACATAATTACCCTATATTGCCTCCCTGTTTAGAGAAAGAAAAAATTGAAGGAGACTTATGTATTTCTAACAAAAATGACCCAAATTTGTGTTTTCCAGAACAGTATGGTTTGAGAAACAATATTATATTTATATTGGAGTGTACCCTTCATTTAATTCACTAAATAGCAGATTTCTTTAAAAGAAACAACTGCTATCCTTCACAATGCCTAGAAAAGAGCATTTGATAATGAAGATTTCCTAGTTACATCCCAAGTTAGTGCAAAGATCAAGAGCTACACTCTGTATATATTGAGCCCTTGAAATATTGCTAATCCAAATCTTCCTGTGTTTTGAGGATAAGATATACACCAGATTTTGAATAAAATATCTCAATAATTTTATATTGGTTTCATGAAATAATAATTTTGATGTTGAGTTTTAAAAGATATATTAAAATTAATTTTCTCTGTTTCTTTTTATGCTTTCTAATAAGGTACTAGAACACTTATTAATTCTATATGTGGATTACGTTATATATCTCTTGACCAGTGCTGATTTAGGAAAGTCATGCAAGGGAAAGAGCCTTGAAAGCAAAAGAAACATTAAATAACAAAACAGACAAAGAGCAGAAATGTAACACAAATAGAGAGAAACTGTTTTGAGGCATCAATGGAAAGGCATTGGAGGTACAAAAAAAAAAAAAATCCTCATTATTACAATTGTTTAAAACCCTGCATCTAAAATCTGAACTTTAATTTACTAAATGCAGAGTGAAATAAGACAAAAATGAGAAGTAGATGCTTGAGAAAGAAAACTACATATATCTGGAACTAGTCATAACAGATATATTTGTCTCAGCCACTCCAGGATAATAGTTTCACCAAATAATAAAGAAGAATAGGAAGTTAGAGTCTGAAACCCATTTATATTACTTTCAGTTTATTCTGTAAAAGGAAATTTCATAGCCAAGATTCAGTCAACCAACTCACCAGATTAGCCTACACTCTCACTTCCTCTATAAAGCACAATGACTAATGCCCAAAGTATGCTGAATGCTTCAGCAGCAAAGACCAGATTAAGCCTATTGCCACCCCACCCATGACTCTTCTCGCAGATGGTCCCAAATTTACCACCCTTATGTTGAAGCAGAAAGGACAGACAGAGCACAGAGGCCAGTTAATAAAAATCTAGACCTTCCAAGCTTATAAGCCATGTCTAGATCTTTGGCTGTGGTTATCACTACATGGCAATAACCAGAAACAAAAAGATCAGAGACCACTAGAATTTTTAGGAAATTGAATGATGGCAAAATGACCTTCTAGTCTTTTTAGCAATGAAATTCCCATGACTTTTTGAACCTTACAGCAATCCCTGAAACCCCAAATCCCTTGCACCAGCAACAAGGAGACCACAAAGTCTGTTTGACAACAAACAAAAAGCACATGATTCATCACCCACTTCCTAAAAAAGTAATTAATACGATATAAGGCTCAGGGCCATGGAGAACAATAAACAGGGCTATTCTCCCAGGGAACAAAACCTTAACGTCCAGCTAGACTGACCAAGAAATTTACTTAATTTCCCTGAGAGTTTGCCTTCCCAATTTCCACATGTTTTCCACTCTTCCCTGTTCTGTATGGAAATTTCTATTATACTGAATAGTTTGAGAAACAATATTATAATGACAGCGTGTACCCCTTATTTCATTCACTAAATAGCAGATTTCTTGAAAAGAAACAATTTCTATACTCAATGCCTAGAAAAGTGAACCTACTCTAATCCACCATTGTATAATACATGCAAGGGAAGAAGTATAACTGGCCTTTTAGTTTATAGGTCAACAGAACACAATTAATCATCACCTTTACACTAGTTGGAAAGGACTGAACATCACCCAGAGACTTTGGACTTGAACAAAGGAAGTGGATGGGATTTGGTGGATGTCTTCATTAGGGATAGAGTGTTTTATGTATGGAAAAGGGAATTTATGTACTGGAATAAGTAGATCATGGATGAATGAAAACAGACACATGCTTAATATTTGCAGGGCCTGAGACAAGAATACAAATGGAGGCATAATATCAAGTTATTAAATGGAAAATTTTTGTCATAGATTGTTTCTCAAATGGCCATCCCTCCCATCTTGCATGGCTTTTTGCAATGTAACTTTGCCACTCCTCCCATTAAGTGGTTAAACTTATTTGCCCTCTTTTTTACTTGGGCTGATTCTATGACTTACTTTGAGCACTAGAATATGGTAGAAGTGTGATTTTTGTGACCAGGCTTTAAGGCCTGCAACTTCCTATTTTTACCCATCATGGAAGACAACTGCCATGCCAAGAAACCCATAATGAACTCTTTGATGAGAAGAAAACACATGGAAAGAGAGGCAATGTAGAGATGACCAAAGGCACCATAATTGGCAGACAGCATCAGAGTTCCAAACACATGAATTAAGCCTTCTTGCATCCTCCAGCCTCAGCCTACAACTTAAGGAACAGTTTCCACAGGGACAGTAAAATGATTGTTGTCTTAAACCATAAAGCTTTGGTGTGGTTTGTTATATAGCCGCAGATAAATGATACCATCTTCCTACTTTGGCAAATATACCTACATAATGAGCTGAAAAGCCAAATTCAATTTTATACATTTCAAGCTCTTCTGAATTCTCCATCAGAAGTTTCAAATGCCGGGAAACATGGCTCATATATTCTTCTATTCTCTTCCCACCTTCGGCTCTTGGATACTATAAGGGACCTCAAACGTATGTGTGAGAATTCCCATCCTGCTCACCCAACCTCTATTCATACTCCTGAAGTACATGTAGTTCACCATCCAGAGGACCCAAGAGGCCCTGGATACAGCTCCAAGGCTGTTCAGACAGGGAGTTTTGGACTTTTGAGTAGCCAGGTTAAAAGGAAGGCATGGATTCTGGTTAGGCAAGACCCCTTGGCTCTGTGGGATCCCCACCACACGTAGAGAGGCATAACCAGAGAAGTTCAGAGCAAAACCTACTAAAGCATTTGCCTGATTTCAAAAGAATAGGTCTGAATAAATCAGAGACTGCTCAGTGTTCCTTAATATCTATTCTCCCCTTCTTATATAACAATAAACATTTTAGTGAGCACACGGTCATCTAGCTACAGGCTACATTTCCAAGCTTCCTTTGCAGATAGGTATGACAGTGTGACTAAGTGTTCTGAGGTGATGTGTGCAAATTATGGGTCATACCATTAAAGTGGCAGAGCCTATTCTTCCTTCCTCTTTCCCCTTTTGCTGCTGACTGGTATGTGAATGTAATGGCAGGAATGGCAGCAGTCATTTTGTAACATTAGTTGGATGACTAGAGCAACTAGTTAGCTATAGGTTCTACCCCTAATTATTGTTGAGCTATCATTAAAAATATCAGCCTTAAAAATATCCAACTAGGGCCGGGCGCCGTAGTTCATACCTGTAATGTCATAACTTTGGGAGACCGAGGTGAGTGGATCACCTGAAGTCAAGAGTTCAAGACCAGCCTGACCAACATGGTGAAAACCCATCTCTACTCAAATAGAAAAAAAATTAGCCAGGCGCAATAGTGAGTGCCTGTAATCTCAGCTACTCAGGAGGCTGAGGCAGGAGAATCACTTGAACCTGGGAGACGGAGGTTGCAGTGAGCTGAAATCACGCCATTGCACTCCACCCTGGGCAACAAGAGTGAAACTCTGTCTCAAAAAAAAAAAAAAAAAAAAGAAAAGAAATATATTATATATATTATATATTATATAATACACATCTCTTTCTTGGTTTTTCTGTCAGAGAGAGAAAAATTCTTTCTTCTCTAGGCCAATGTTATTTTAGCTTTAATCTATATCCTACTGTGTAATTATCTTTATAATTATATAATTTGATAAATTTTTCATTAATTGAAAAATGTGAATATGAAAGAAAGTCATTGTTTCTTTCATACTCACATTTCATACTCACATGCAAATTGAGGTAAATGCTTTGGAAAGGCTTCATAAAGTTTAAGACAGAAAAAGCAGCCATTGAATTGAGAATAGAACTATTATAAAAATAATGGGAGATGAGGGAATCATGAAAATATATCATAATTCTACACTCAGCTTCACAAGTACCTGGAAGATTTTTCTACACATTAAAGACACTGAAACTAGAAATGTTTAAAGATGCATTATAGGTATGCTTATTCAAGAAAGAAGAGGCAGAACTCCAAAGAGTGGACATAACGCTCACAGAAAAGGGCCTCAGCTTACAGCTAAGGGTTGGCTAATGCATACATATGTGTATGATTTAAGTTACAAAATGTTAAGGTAATCCTGACTTTAAAAAAGCTTTTGATTAACCAACCATCTATAGGGCCCAAACACAAGGGAAGGCTTTATTGTACACAATTTCACTTATGGAAATTGCATAAAAAATACATACATTCTTATTTCAGACTGTGGATTCAGTCACTCTAAAGCAACTGTTTTAGGATCTTCATACAATCTCAGACACCTCTAATTATAGATTTCTGCTTGGGTGAGGTAGACTACCATTTCAGTCAACTTAGTCAAAACATTGGTACTCAGAACCTTTCTAAGTTTTGTTTCTGTTTTTTTAAACTAAGGCCGCTTTCTGTTTGTTAAACGCCCAGGTGATAAATCCTATTTTATTTATCTATTTTGTTAGATAGCCCTAGTTTGATGTATTTATTAGCATATACTATAGCCTGAGCTTCCTCTCTGTTTAAAAGTTTAGGAGAAAAAAGTTCTAGGAAGAAATAAAAACATTTTTGACTTGGGAAATAATTTCTTTCAAAATGAAAGCTGCCTTTTTCTAAGGGCCAAAGAAGTCTTCCAAAGATGTGTTTTGAAATAATTTTCTGTTTTTTTTCTCATAGGTTATTTTTGCTATTAAAATAAAATTCCTTCCTATCTTCATATCAACACCCACAGTTTTCACTAGTTTCTTTTATAAATCTGGCTTACCGTATGGTAGATTTATTTAGCTTCATGGACTTAAGCGTGTTTTGAAGATTCACCCACAAATATTCCCTATATCTGTCCCGGATTCCTGGCCTTATATAGAGCTAAATCTGGTTTACTTTTATCTAGTGTTTTCTCAAACCCAGAGACAAGAATATTTCTTCTAAGAGCTCTGGAATACTAAACTATATACCCAAAGCAACTTCTTAGTTTGAAGTGGGGTGGAGGGAGAATCACAGAGAGTAATGAGGTTTAAAAAATTGATTTAATCTCTAACATAAATTTTGCAACACTGTATTTCTTCACATTATCCAGTCCTTATTACTTTAGCATGCATTTTTATTTGTGAGAAGTGGCACAGCATATTGATTAAAGGCTAAGTTCTTAGATTAAACTATCTGCTTATAAATCCTCAACCCATCACTTGCTACCTATGTGATATCAGATGAATTACTTACTTGTTGCAATCCTCAGTTAATGGTATAATAATAATCATCACTCACCTGTGTTGTACAAATGAGAAAATATATGTAATAAGGTTAGCTTAGGATTTTAAATGCAATAATTGATCAGCTAGTACCAGCTTTTGTAGACTGTGAAAAAAATTGATAATGCAGAAAGTCTTAATTAATTAATTGGAAATGTTATTCATCAAAAGTTTGTAACAGAATGGCATATACAAGATAATGATAATAATGCCAATTCAGGGGAGTATATGAATAAATTTTGGAGGGATTAAGCACAAACAAATAGTTACTATGATGAAGCTATAAATACTTTTTTTAATGATAATGTTGTAAAGTTACTTTTATCATTTAAAACAAATGTTTGGAATCCAATTCTCCACTGGATGACTCAATAAAATGTTTTTTTATTGAATTGTCTTTCTCATTTTTCCTGGTGCAACACAAATATATAAAAGTAGTACTAAATGAGGACAATCTAATAAGAAATCTCCATCTAGGAGATTTTCAGAGGATACTGCCAGTTGGTCTGAACCTGATATCCATTTCCACAAAATACCGTATTATCCAGCAAAATGTATTATTAGTCAATAAATGAGTATACAGAAAGAAAAAATGTAGATAAATGTGTGATGACAGAGAGCAGAGTAGAGGAAAGGAAAGAGAGTTCGCATCCTGATGCGCTTAACCTGCCTCCTGGGGGACAGCCTTTACCCAGTTCCGAAAAGCATTGATCTAGACCTTTGCAAACCGAAGCCTGTCAAACTCACTTCCAGTCTTCCTTCCCACCTCCACAGAAACCTACGTGGACTTCAGCTAATAGAATTGTGCCTTTTAGAAGAATGCTGGAAATCTCTCATGTGAGTAGAGACGCTGTGTTTTAAAAGACAATTTACTGGCTTGTTTGCCATCAGCATTCAAAAGAACTGGAATATTACGTACATGATTCCATATAAATAGATTACTAAGAACAGAATAATAAGGCCTTATTTTTTAAAAATACTGAAATTTATCATTTGTAATAATTTCAACAGAACTTAGGACTTACTATAACTAGGCCTATAAGTAAATTTTCCAAGATTTATTATTTTAAAGTTTTAAAGTTGGTTTCACATTTTAAAGAGACCACTTGATAAGTTAGTAGTTCAAATAAAATTATAGAACATTGTATTTAAATAAATACACACTTTCAAGAACCTTTTATATTTTAAAAATCCCCATTATGAATGCAAAACAATTGATAGCATACTTGTAAATCACTTTTATTTATTGATGAAAGTATCTGTAAGAATTAATTTAAAATTTTAACAATGATAATAGTGAACGTGTTACTTAGAGAAAAGACAAGCAGAGCCTAATAAAATAAGCTCATATTTAGGATCATGAATTTATACAAATAAATGGAACACATCTGAGAATTAGTATATATTTAGTCTAAATATCTATCCCTACTTCAACATCTAATATAGAGTGCTTACTAAAAATTAATTATTGTATTTTACTTTTTTGAGAGTAGGAACCAGAAAGAGTTGGAGACACAAATTCAGTTAAACAGAAAACTGTAATTAATCAGAATGCCTCAGTTGCCAGGCTTCTTCTGACTGGCTCAGTGTATTTAACATAATATAATTACTATAGAAATCAATGAAAAACCTTTCTATATTTTTTGTTATTTTGGAAGCACCCAAAAAAAATTTAAGCCATTTACATGGATGTGAGTTTCTCACAGTTCATGAACACTGAAGTGTCTATTTAGGAGAAATAAAACCCAAAACATTTGAGGGTTTACTAGCCAACAGAGCCTAAAACAGTATCAGAGAAACAAATATTTATAAAGCTACTATGTGATTCATTGCTTTTCTTCCAAAGTAACTATTTAAACCAGGTAATGTAATAAAAGAAACGGTTAGTAAATAAAAGAGCAAGAAGAATGGGTCCAGGGACTTTGCTTTTGTTTTGGAGAGTTGTTCATTCGTTTCCCCAAATTCAGTTTACAGCAAGTTGTCATTATTCTATTCACGTTTAGAGATGAGGTCTTGCTATGTTCCCCAGGCTGCCTCGAAGTCCTGGGCTCAAGGGTTCCTCCAGCCTCGGCCTCTCGAATAGCTGGGACCACAGGTGTATGCCATAGTACTCAGCATTCTCCACTTTCATCAAAACGTTTTGACAAATGTGCTCTTTGTTATGCATTCAAATTAATTCAATAATTATACCTGGAAAAATTGGATTACTAAGAAACATAATACCACAAAACAAAGATTAAACAATGTATCTTTTCCTATACATTAATAAGGTCACTATTTTAAACTGATTTTTTTTATTTTGTGCCTCATGATATCCACGTAATATTTGAGCATTGAAAAATTCAAAACTTTACTAAGAACAAAACAATTCCTCATGCAAAACTCTTAAAATATCCTTGGTGGAGCTTTGACTACTCATCATTAAAAATGAAGCTTAAATATTTATAGAAGTTGTAGAAATTCTAAATAGACTAAAAGCATAGATACTATGTGTCTAGATTATAAATTGATAAAAAGAGTAATATCTTCCTGAATGGTTTGTAGCCCAAGCAGACAAATGCTAGCTGTGACTCAAATAAACAGTTGAGTATATCTGCTGATTAACTGAAATTGATATTACTTAGCTTAAATAAAAGAGAGGGATGGATTATCAGAATATGAAAAAATCATAGGTGCACTTCACCTTAAATAGCTATAGATGGTGCCAATATGACATTTAAAATTCCCTAGAAATAACCTAAAAGTTAATAAACATACTTTTTAATCTTCACTAGTCTGAAAAATTCATGCTCTGGTCAACAAAAAATGATTTCAGTTCTCTACCACAGAGTCACTAGTATTTTATTAAATTTCATGAGCTTCCGCCACTTTATGTATTAAGGACACAGAAATCTTCACTAGTCTTGAATCTTTGCAATCTTGACAAAAGAATTCCTAAAACTAGCAAGCCCAAAAAGGTAATTAATCACATAATAATTATTATCTCTTTCCTCACACAGAGACCAAAGTTTAAAAATCTTACATCTTAATTTTATACAGCTTTACAAAAGTAGACTCTAAATGAGGATAAAACTTTAAAGATTAACGATCTCAAGAGTCAATATCATGAAAATGGCCATACTGCCCAAGGTTATTTATAGATTCAATGCCATCCCCATCAAGCTACCAATGAGTTTCTTCACAGAATTGGAAAAACTGCTTTAAAGTTCACATGGAACCAAAAAAGAGCCCACATCTCCAAGACAATCCTAAGTCAAAAGAACAAAGCTGAAGGCATCACGCTACCTGACTTCAAACTATGCTACAAGGCTACAGTAACCAAAACAGCATGGTACTGGTACCAAAACAGAGATATAGACCAATGGAACAGAACAGAGTCCTCAGAAATAATACCACACATCTACAGCCATCTGATCTTTGACAAACCTGAGAGAAACAAGAAATGGGGAAAGGATTCCCTATTTAATAAATGGTGCTGGGAAAATTGGCTAGCCATAAGTAGAAAGCTGAAACTGGATCCCTTACTCCTTATACTAAAATTAATTCAAGATGGATTAGAGACTTAAATGTTAGACCTAATACCATAAAAACCCTAGAGGAAAACCTAGGTAGTACCATTCAGGACATAGGCATGGGCAAAGACTTCATGTCTAAAACACCAAAAGCAATGGCAACAAAAACCAAAATTGACAAATGGGATCTCATTAAACTAAAGAGCTTCTGCACTGCAAAAGAAACTACCATCAGAGTGAACAGGCAACCTACAGAATGGGAGAAAATTTTTGCAATGTACTCATCTGACAAAGGGCTAATATCCAGAACCTACAAAGAACTCAAACAAATTTACAAGAAAAAAAAAAACAAACAACCCCATCAAAAAGTGGGCAAAGGATATGAACAGACATTTCTCAAAAGAAGATATTCATACAGCCAACAGACACATGAAAAAATGCTCATCATCACTGGCCATCAGAGAAATGCAAATCAAAACCACAATGAGATACCATCTCACACCAGTTAGAATGGCAATCATTAAAAAGTCAGGAAACAACAGGTGCTGGAGAGGATGTGGAGACATAGGAACACTTTTACACTGTTGGTGGGATTGTAAACTGGTTCAACCATGATGGAAAACAGTATGGCGATTCCTCAAGGATCTAGAACTAGAAGTACCATATGACTCAGCCATCCCATTACTGGGTATATACCCAAAGGATGATAAATCATGCTGCTATAAAGACACATGCATACGTATGTTTATTGCGGCACTATTCACAATAGCAAAGACTTGGAATCAACCCAAATGTCCATCAGTGACAGATTGGATTAAGAAAATGTGGCACATATACACCATGGAATACTATGCAGCCATAAAAAAGGATGGGTTTGTGTCCTTTGTAGGGACATGGATGCAGCTGGAAACCATCATTCTTAGCAAACTATCACAAGAACAGAAAACCAAACACCGCATGTTCTCACTCATAGGGGGAAACTGAACAATGAGATCACCTGGACTAGGGAAGGGGAACATCACACACCGGGGCCTATCATGGGGAGGAGGGAGGGGGGAGGGATTGCATTGGGAGTTATACCTGATGTAAATGACGAGTTGATGGGTGCTGACGAGTTGATGGGTGCAGCACACCAACATGGCACAAGTATACATACGTAACAAACCTACACATTATGCACACGTACCCTAGAACTTAAAGTATAATAACAATAAATAAATAAATAAAAAATATTTGCTAGTTATTCATAGTCAAATCAGAACAAAATAATTTAAATTTTATAGAGATAAAGAATCTGTATTTTATTTAAGGACTCCTAGTAGTAAATAGTAAATGTTTCAAAAAATGCCCTTACATACAATACTTATTAATGAAATGCCTTGTAATCACTTCTGAATATACAAGGGTAGAATTTCAAGCCTCATTCTGCTAGACCCAAACATTATAGCTGATAAGGGGCTATCCTACTTCAAGGGGGCTTGTAACATGGATAACAAAGTTTTGTTCTTTTTCCTGGGTTTATGGCAAGCCATTATCTTTACTGTTGAAGGTTTTTTTTTTCTTTTTTTTTTCCCCTCATGTTTTGCTTATACAATAAAAAGGAAGTTTAAAAAAATAGCTGCTGCAACCACCTCCTCTAATGAGAAGATGAGTGAAAATGATTTTTCAAGACAGTTTAACAGTGGACAAAAGATTTTTCAAGTGAAACCCTCCAGCTTCCCAGATAAAAGCTATTTATGCTGACTATTGTTTTAATGACTTTGATCTAATACCAATTATTAAATACATAAAACAAATCACCTTCAAAGCAATCCAAGTTTCAGGCTTATGCAAGTTTTTTTCTTTTTGTTTTTTTGTTTTTTGTTTTTTTTTTTTTTGGCAAGATATACAAGGTATGCTGTCCAAAGATAACTGTGCATTTTATTTTTATCATCATAACCTTCATTTAGATAACTAATAATAACAAATAAGGGTTGCATAGGGTGTGTATGGAATATAAGTGTATATCTCTTTCTCGACACTCAGAAGTAAATGAAAAAATAAGTATATAAATAACAATTAAAATTTTAACCACCCCCCCCAAAACCTAAGTGTATATCCCTAAAAATGTCTAAGAATCAGTCAAGTTGATCAACTTGGAGCAGAATTCCATATCATTTAGGGTGTAATTTGAAAACCATTAGCATCAAATTCCTTTAATATAGTATTAATAATTGATGACATTTTGGCTGGGCACAGTGGCTCAAGCCTGTAATCCCAAGATTTTGCGAGGCCGAGGCAGGTAAATCACTCGAGCCCAGGAATTTAAGACCAGTCTGACCAACATGGCGAAACCCCGTCTCTACAAAAAATTACAAAAATTAGAGAGGCTTGGCAGTACACACCTGTAATCTCAGCTACTCGGGGGGCTGAAGCAGGAGAATTGCTTGAATCCAGGAAGCAGAGGTGGCAGTGAGAGTGAACCAAGATTGCACCACTGCACTCCAGCCCGGATGACAGAACAAGACTCTGTCTCAAATAATAATAATAATGGATGACATTTTATTTTATTTTATTCCTTTAGTAGAAGAGGATTCTGTTTCTTTTTCCCTGTGTGTATATAAATGAAATATATAGATATTATATTTATATATTTATGTAAGGGGGAAACGTGGAAGAAAAATTTTCTGAATGAAACAATGTAGTATGAAGTCCTCAAAGAAACAGGCCATAGCTAAAAACCACTGAATTTATGAGAGGTGAAAAAATTCTAAGCCACTTTCAGCAGAGACAGAAATAGCAGCATGAAGTAAATTTTCTACAGGAATCAATACTTGGGTCTTTTCCCTTTGTGAGACTATGTTTGTCATAGCAGACGAAAGAATGGAAATTTGTCTACATAATACATGATGTTTTACTTTTTTTTAAACTACGTACTCTAATTATGAAGATGGAGGTGTCCTTTGACAGATCTTTTAATAAAGACAGTTTAGCAACACTTGAGCTATTCTGTATGCTTGTTAGAAATATTAACACATTTAAATCAAGATCCTAATATAGATTTTGCTGCTGTGTGATCACTTTTTTATTATATTAGTTTTATCTAGGTTAACAGACAACAGGGTAGTATTGAGAGAAGAGAGACAGACCCTCTCATATTGTTTTATACTCAGAAAAGGAAAGAGAAGCAAAACTAAAGGCAGGTAGCCCAGCACCTAGGAACCAGACCGGAAGCAAAGGAACCAGACCCTAAACCAGGCCTGGGCCTGCCTGACCTAAGCATGGCAGTTAAAATTCGACCCCTTACCTAGCAATTGAGGTTATCTATAGATTATAGAAAGACATTGTAAAACTTCCCGGTCTGTTCTGTTTCACTCTGACCACTGGTGCCTGCAGCGCCTGTCACGTACCCTCTGCTTGCTCAATCGATCACGACCCTCTCACATGGACCCTTTTAGAGTTGTGAGCCCTTAAAAGGGACAGGAATTGCTCACTCCGGGAGCTCGGCTGTTGAGACAGGAGTCCTTCTTTAACCTTCTTTAACTTTGTGTCTGGGGAGTTTTGTCTGCGGCTTGTCCTGCTACAGTATACTCTACAGCATCACCATGGTATTACAAATTATTTCTTCTAAGAAAATAATTATAGAAATCATTTGGGAACAGACTAGCTTTTTAATAAACTAACTTGAAGAAATCTCAAGGTATTGGCAAGTCAGGAATTGTCCAAGTCCAGAACTTAAAACTTTAATGTTTTTAAAGAAGGACAGACTAAAGACCTTCCCCCCCCCCCCCCCAAAGAGTCTATGAAGCGGGGAGCGAGAGGGCAAGAGAGAGAGTGACAAGGAGAGAGAAAGAGAGAGATTTAGAGAGAGGGAGAGAGATGAGAGAGAGAGAGCAAGTGAACTGACTCACTTGAAGAAGGCTGCTCAGGATGGACAGTGGCTTGAGACTAAGGAATGTGAGTTCAAATGCTGTTTCTGCTGTAAACCAGTGAGGAATGACAACATCCTATCACTCTAGGTTTCAGCATCCTCATCAAGAAAAAGAGATCGTTAATCTTTTTTTTTTTTTCATAAGTCATTCATAGCAAGCATTTATTTAACTCTGATTACAGTAACAAACTCACAAATTTCTTGGGACTTACATGCAATTTTGATTAATTT